>NC_052487.1:14338813-14423813 GCF_009730915.1 Dioscorea cayenensis subsp. rotundata | reverse complement strand
ATGTACCCTCACTGGATTGACATGGGAATTGATTCATTTGGTTTTCATTTAAGGCTTTCTTTTTCTTTCTTAATTGACCCTAAAAATGAAGGTTCAAATGATTATTCATTTTACAGTCTTCAAAGCTCCATTTTTATAAATTAAATGGCAATTTAATTGGTGTAAAAACATTAGTCTATTGTTTGTGAATGATAAGGTAAATTACATTTCATTTCCATTGTTTTATAGATAATTTAATTTATAGTCATGTTTAGAGGTTTACAAAGTTAATGTTTTTAAGCAAATATGCAACATCATTGATAGTTGTTAAAGGAAAAAACTTAACTCTCCATATTAAAACTTTTTTTAAATCTCAAACATATATGATCAAGCATAATTATTCCTATTCAATTTTATTTTAGTATAAGTTGTTAAATAAGAACCAACCACCTTATTTGGATTTGATTTAATGTAAAAACTTCAGCTTGATAGGATGAGAAACCTCAAATTTCACTACAAGAAAACATGGGCATCAGAGACAAAATTTTTCTAATCGAATTTGTTTTGTTGGTGAAAGATAATATCAACGATGGATTTTGCGACAAAGTTTCAATGGAAAGGATTTGACACCTCCAAACATATTAATGTTAGAATTTTAGATTATCACCAATGGAATTTTCCATTGGTGATAATTTCCATCCGAAGTTCCATAGGAAAATATATGTGATTTTGTACTAAAAAATATGTAACAATTTAGCAACAGAAATTTTGTTGCAATTCCGCTAGTAAAATGTATTATTTGTGTTTCAAAATCTAAAAGTAAATTTTTTTAAAGAAAAAGTACATTACTTTGAAAATAGGTTATTTACAATAAGTGAAAATATAAGAATTTTAAAATGTTGGGCTAAAAAAAAGAGACATTTAAGTATTAAATTAAAATATTTAATATTTTATTTTATTATTCTAAATTATAAAATTTTAATTGAGAGTTTATTATATTAATAAAATATTAAATTTAAAATTTAATATCTAAAAAAATTAGATTGAAAAGACACGGTATCCCCACATTGATGACGGCATATAAAGATCCATTTACAAATGTCATCAGTAAAATAGGAAAATCAGATCTTCGCCTTCCGTTCTTAACAGAAGAATTTATTGAAACATTTAATGTAACATAGAAAGGCGTAATGATATTGTATCATATAATATAAGCATAATTTTCCAACCTTTTACTATGTGAATTATTATCATAGATAGTAGCAATTTTAAATGGTGTTTTCTACAAGATAAAAGTGGTACATAAAAAACAATCATTTTGAAAATCAGTTTGAGAAACCAAAATTTTTATATGGTCAAACTTTGATTTGATTATGTCTTGAGTTTTTAAAAAAGCAAGAAGAAATCACTTTTCTTCTTAAATTAGTGTTTTATTATATAAATAAAATATTTGACATGTGTCACTGCCATGGAGGTCGAGAGCTTGACTCTTTTGTAATACGTGATTAAGACCTAATAACAAAAGTGTGTGTGTGGTGGTTTGTTCATGTTGCTATATATATATATATATATATATATATATATATATATATATAATAGAAATTTGATGTTTATCTAAATGAATACAGACAAAAAAAAGAAAAATATAAATATCCACAAATCAATATATTAAATTAAATTTGAGTTTTTTTGTTGGTATAAGGGTTGCAGTCGGTGGCCTCTGCATTCCAGCTTAGATGAATCCAAAAGGCTTTTTGATAAAGGTTCTTTTTCAAAGAGAAGAAACTAGACCTCTCTCTCTCTCTCTCTCTCTCTCTTGTTTGGTAGGCCCTTTCTAGGCTTTTTGATAAAGGTTCTTTTTCAAAGAGGAGAAACTACCTCTCTCTCTCTCTCTCTCTCTCTCTCTCTCTCTCTTGTTTGGTAGGCCCTTTCTAGGATTTCTGATAAAGGTTCTTTTTCAAAGAGAAGGAACTACACCTCTCTCTCTTTATTTCTTTCTCTCTCTCTCTCTCTCTCTCTCTCTCTCTCTTGTTTGGTAGGCCCTTTCTTCCCATCATCATCAATTTACATAATTTTCAATACCATCCTTGTCAACATTTCATCCTCAATCTTTAAAAGAAAGTTCATCTTCTTTCGATACCAGCATTTCCAAAAAAATGGTTATCTTTTCTTTTCGGGTAATCATTTCTTATTTTTATTTTAATTTTCTTATAGACCCTTGTCAACGATTTCTGTTACATCAATGTTTATTTATTTATTTGTGTTCTAGGAAATGTGGATAAGCTGTTGTGGTATAGATATGTCAAGAATACAGATCTATTATTTATAAAAGTTGTATTAAACTAATTCCCTGTGAAAATGATAGGTGTGATTATATTTATTATTAGAATTCTGAAAATGTCACTTGTTCTACCAATGAAAGTAATAAATTTAGTAGATATTGTTCCAATAGAAATTTGATACATGATATTGATTTTTTTTCCTAGACCATTATCTCAACCATAGGAATTAGTTTGTGATCATCTTGATTATATTTTTTAATGGCGAATTTTCTGTGATCTGCTATTTTGAACACCATTTGTTGAATTTTCTTAAAAAATAGTATACTGTTATAATTTACAAATTTCTACACTTTCTTTATATAACTATAATATAAATAATTAAAACAAAATTGTTTTTGATTAAAATGTTTCAAATATACTCCTATGTATTTTTCTCTTATTTTTTAATAATTTTTCATAATTTTTCATAATTATTATGAAAATATCTATAGATTGACATATACATATGTGTGTGTGTGTGTCTGTACTTTATATTTTACTATAAGATCCAATCTTACTTAGATACTCAGAGTAGATTCTGCAATTATGATTTTATAATAATTCGTCCTCTCCACAAAGAGACTAGTATAATTTCACTTTTCCCAGATAAACATTCACTTTTGAGGCATGTTTATCCTTAAATCACTTATGCGCATTTTTTAATACAAAAGCATTAAAAGCACCTATTCAATATTATTATACTGGCTTTATTAATAAATCTTATGCATATTGAAAGGTCATACATATGCTAATAGATTAAAATTCTTTTGAATAATTGTTTTTAATCATGCCCTCCCTAGAATAATTAAGATAGTTTCTTATTTATATATCAGAGTTGCCTACTTACTTTAGATTGAAAACATAAAAAAACAACAGCCCCTACATTAACCATGCACTTGAGCTTGGCACATACTCACCGTACTCACATTTATTCTTCTTATTCATAGAGCGAAACATGGAGAAGAAGGTGTGCAATTTGGCTTAAGGATGATGAGAAAGAGCCCTTACTAGATGTGAAGAATATGATGAAAACAGCATGGTCCTATATCAAAGAATGCCTTCTAAGTAATAAGGACCCTCGTTTAAGGACACCAGGGTCCTACACCTTCATTGTCAGTGGTGCCTTTAGAGGAGTGAATGTACTTGCAGGACTTGGGTGGCTTTGCATGGATTCTGATCACATGGTTTGTGAAGCTATTAGCCACCCAATAAGGTCATCTTCATCTTTAGATGCTGAACTCACAGCTCTCTTTGCAGTTTCTAAAGCTTTAAATAGTTATAATGAAGGAGCTTCCATAAGAATTTTGAGTGACTGTGAACTTGCTGTAAGCATACTTAAAGGAGTAACAAGGCCACCCCTAGAGTTTGCTGATTTGGTTGGAAAAATAATGGGCAACTTTACTATAGTTGAGGTTGAGGTTGTGCATGTTTGTGAGAAGTTCACATCTGCTGCACACAGGCTTGCTTGTTTGGCTGCTTTCACAGGGTATTCTCAATACTGGAAGGATGCATTTCCTGATGGTCTTATTGACTCTGTTGCCAACTCTTTTGATTGATCATAACTCTTTTTCTCTGTTGTTAGCTCCTTTGATTAATCATAAAACTTTATCACTATCTCTCTAGTTTTGTGTATATAATGTTTATGGACCTTTTTTTTTAATTTTTTTAATGGTAAATGTAAGTTTTTTATTTCTTATTTGGATGAAGTGGTTTTTGCTTAAACTTTTTTTTTATTTTTTGGTATAAAATGGATAAATCATGCCATGATAACAAAAAAAAATATATAGAAAAATATATAAATGTTTCCATCAAAATAAAGAAAAATAACATATACAAATAAAAAAAGGAACAAATAATAAAGTGTTGTCAATAGAATGGGGGAAAAAACAAAAGTTTCCTTATTCCTTAAGATTTTACTTATTCAATTCCAAAGTCTCAGCATAAGAAGCTTAAATTTTATTAATGCATGATTTAAATTAAACATTAAAAAGATTATGCTTTTGAATTGGAGGTTTTGAATTGTGGTATGGTTCTTAGAAATTTATCTATTTTGAAGTTTAATTATAAAAAAGAGCAATCATTTTTACTTTGTACAAGAGAAAATTAGATACCTTGTCTTAAGGAGTTTGTTGGTGTGAAATATAAATAGAAGATTATAGCCTATCTGAGAAGAAAGTGATAGGTAGAGGGAAGGGTGAAGAAAGAAGATAATATATGAGAATAAACTAAAATTTTGGTATACACATTACATGTTTGAAACAAATGCAAAGAGTCCTTGTTAATTCACTTAAACAGAGAACACCATTATTACGCACATTATGCACCTATCTTGTATTTTATAAGAAGTTGACAAAAGTTTAATTGTGTTTCATATAGGCTTATTAGTTTGGTTGAATTTTCTAGGAATTCTCAATGATAGATGGATGCCTTTCCTTATGATGTTATTGACTCTATTGTCGACTCTTTTGATTGATCACAAAATTTTCCTTCTCTACATATTCTCTAGTTGTGTGTATGTAATTCTCATAAACATTTTTTCATCAATTTTTGAAACAAAAATGTAAGTTTTCTAATTTAATTTTTCTTACTTGGAAGTAGTGCTTCTTGCTTACAACTTCATTTTGAATTATTTTGAATAAAATAGAACAACCATGCTACCATTATGAGAAAGAATTTATAGAGAAAAGGTATTATAAGGAATGACTACACTCTATAAAAATAGAAAAAATATACAATTGTAGGAGAAAGAACAATAAATGTCAGTCTATAGAAAATGAAAACATAGCTTGATTTATTCATTCATGAAAAAGTCTAATCAATGTCCTTTAGATCATTACAAACTTGATTGCAAAGAATAGCATAGCACTAAGTTGAGAAAAGTAGGTTGGATGAGGCCTACTAATACCTGAAACTTTGTTTTTTGTTTTTTAATTATAGAGCTTTAGTGAAAGTGTAATTACTACTTGAGAACTAGAATCTGTGTAAGCCTCTATAATGTAATATTCTAGATTTTCTTTAGTTTTATTCTTAAAATTTTCTATATTTTTTTGTAGAATAGTTGGGTATGGGTTTTACCATGAAGGTAAAACAATAATTTTGCTTTTATGGTGTAGCAAGTTACAATGATATTTACTATAGCAATCATTGTAACATTAATTTCATGTTCCCTTAATTCAACCTTAATACTATAAAATCTACTGTAGCACTATAGCTTAAGATGTTAAATGTTTGAGTTGGTTATTAATTAAGGAGAAAAAGTAATCAAAATTAGGAGAAAAGAAGAGGAAGGCAAAAACATTGGGAAGAAGACATTAAGGAAACTTGGAATTGAAGAAGGGAGAAACTGTTACCATGTCACTAGGATTTAGAGTCCATCATAGCTTGGAACTGGCATACTTAAGTAAGACAATCTCCCCTTTGATTTTATTGGCCTAGTTGGTCTTGATAGCATGAGAAATGATGATGGAGGTGTTAGACATAGTGATGATACTAGTGGGCTCATAGCTGCTAACCTATTGTGTGTATGAATCTTGTAGAATGTTTAACTTACTGTCCGAGTCCTTGATTATAAGGAAGTCACCCATTAGTGATAGTTGGTAAATTTTATGAGGATGGTTCTGAGTTTTGATATCAATGCCCTTTAATCATCAGTCTTATGCTTAGTGGCTAGATGAGTAGCTTAATGTGGAGAGAAAAATAACATTTAGTACTTTTATGGTTGATATTTGTTTAGAAACCTGCATTACAATATCCCTTTACTCTTGATTTTTATGATTGTACGTCTTGATTTGGTTTTGTATTTCATTTACCTTTCATTTTAGTATTTTTATGCTTGACATCTACTTAGAAATCTGCATTGCAATATCCCTTTACCCTTGATTTTTATGATTGTATGCCTTGATTTGGTTTTGTATATCGTCTACCTTTCATCCTACCCTTTCTGTATAGCATTAACATTATCATTTTGAATCAATGATTTGTGAAGTGGATTTGATTTTCATTGTGTTTAACATATGTCTCTCAACTGGCTTTTATAATAATTGCTTAACCCACCCTTAATTTAGTTAAATTCATTGATATTCGATATTTGCAATTTTAGAATTTTTCTAGTTGTAACTGAAGGTTGACTAGAAACAACCATCTTGTTGTATGGTTAGTATTCTGATTATTAGTAATATTATTGCTAAGATTATTGTTATTGCCGGTGCTAGAAGTTTGTATGTCATTTCTCTATATTTTGAGTTTGTTTAGTTAGGATTTTGAGCACTTCTTGGTATATTGTCTGTCCAGAGCCTCATGAGTCTAGTGAGGAGAATTGAGCTCTGTAAATTGGAATAGTTGACTGAGTATTAAAGGAAAGTATTCCAACTATAATTTTAAAATGTAAATAATTAAAGTACATATATAATTCTAGAATGTATTTGGATTAGAAAAAGATGCTACTTTCGGAAACTAACACATGTCGTTTGGTATAGGTAATATCAAGAAAACTAAAATGTTGGTAATTTAAGAATTGTTACATTTCTGGAAAATCCTTAAAAAATATTAATTGGCTTCACTGAGAATTTAAGGTGGTGTTTGTTTGGTCATATTTGAAATTTCATGTAATTAGAATTACAAAATCCTTCAAAGTAATGTTCTTTATTAACTGAATTTGAAAAAGTCAATGTATTTTAAAATACAATACTTTGTAGAATAGTTTCAAACTATGCTAATTTAGGCATTGTTCACATTGTAGGATTTTAAACCCCAAAGTAAGCCTCATGTGATTGTCACATGAGGCTTAAAATGGTAGTTTTGAGATATAGAACAACATTCAAAGTTTGAGATATAAGATACTTTTGTGTTGCCTTTTCTTTTCTTTTTTATTTTTTTGTCACAATGGCTAAACCTATATAAATATTGAATCAATTTCGGAAGGTGGTCTTAAATGTTCTATGAATTGAATCAATTTTGGAAGGTGATCTTAAATGTTCTATGAATGAAGGAAAATAAAATTAAAAAAAATCTCTTAAATATTTTCATCCTACTGAAAAATAAATATACTTAAACATATTATATTAATTTTATAATTTCCACATATAGTAGTAATTATTTTAATTTTAAATAGAAAAAACTAAATATAAATATGTATAGTTTTATTTCCAAACAACAAATTTGTTGATTTGACACATTGTCTTTATTATAAAAAAAACATGATTAGTGTTTGTAAATAACTTTTGAGATAACACAATTGGATTGGAAAATTTTGATAATACATTATTAATATAAATATCAAACAAATAACGAAAATTATATGCAACAAGAATATAATCATATATTATATTAATTAATTAAATATGTGTGTGTAGGCATTTTGCAATTAATAAACTTAATGGCCACTTAATGAAAGGGCGACCTCACCCAAGGTATTCATATCTTTTAAATATATCAAACCAAATCCATGTTACCCAATAATATATTTACAAATCCCACCAATAAAGCACAAAATCCTATAATCCAACATTCCATATATGTCATACCAAACACTAGATTTGACTTTCTTATATTTTTAAAAGCAAGATTTACAAATACAATATAATTGAAAATCACTACATTTTCTACTACATTTAACCAAATGCCACCTTTCGAAATATCATAATACATGATTCTACTTTGTAAGGATTATGTTAAATTCAATGTATTATTAGTCTTATGAAGTCAGTCAATTTAGAAAACTTTGAGTTCTATATATATACCCAAATACTTGGTTTAGAAATTTATAATCTTTTATGGCAATATATATGTTTTGTTATTCATGTACTTATGCACAAATATTTCTATATACTTCAACATATTTTCAAGAATAAGTGGATAATTATCTTAAGGAATGTATATGTATGTATATCTTCAACCATGTACATCAAGGTATTTGGATATTATCTTATGAAATTCTACATAATTATTAATTCTAAAAGTGTAAGATATTAGATTGGCATAGTGTTTTGTAAAAATGTATGTATCCTAGCAATTTTTGAATATTGCTATTATAATAGCTATCATCAACTTTAGTAATTTTATTTGTTATGCTCAAAATATTTAGTAAAAATATTAATTTTCACAAAAACTTTTGCACAGTGTGACTTGATTCTATTTGTGGTTAGGAAGAATGAAATGTTGTTTGATTATTCTTATTTCCTCAAAATTCTGAATAATTTTTAGATTGAATGTATTTGTTTAATTATTAGATATTGGTTATTATATTAACTTTCTACAAAATGTTGTATCGGTCTTTGTAAATGCGACTATTCTATTGCTATGCTAATGAAGAAGAACATTGCTCGTGTCAACACAAATCTATTATTTTGTTGCAATTGTATATCCGTTTGTTTGTTTCTTTATTTATTTATTTATTTTTTTTTTTGCCTTCTGGTGTGGTCATAATGGACACACAATAAACAACTATGATCAACATCTAACCAGCTTACCTCTTATAGTTGAAAGGGATGACCTTCCTACTATTAACCGGGATGCTTGCTTGCAAGACATGCCAATGAAGGAAGGAGGACAAGATGGGGAGTCAAGTGTTGAACATGTGGAAGTCAATTCAATGGAAGTAGGTTTGGTGACAACACAGTATGATGACTCTGGTAGCGGTCAGTTGTTGTTGCTCCACTTCACCAGGTTGTGGCCATGGACGAGAATTGTGTCTTACTACATAGTGCTCCATGGATGCAACTATAAGTGACACATGACAGCCTGCAACCCTCTCTATCACACATGTGGGGTCTTATAGTGGCTCAAGAGTGATACATGGAGAGTCATGGGGAAATCATAGGTGGATAATCAGAATTACCTCTAGAGCATTCGGACATCTATCCCAAAAAATTCTTTATGATTGATGAGGAAGTTGTTGAAAAATAGGGCAAGACCATTGTCTTCAATCATGCGTCTTTAGACTACATTGATAAAATCCCCAAGGTGTACTAGAAACTAGGCCAATTTCAGCGGTTGAACCTGTGCATGGCATGGGAAATTAACAAAATCCTCTGACATCCCACATTACACAGACCTCCATTTCTTACCTTGAGAACAAGGTTGCCTCTTGTTTTGGTTTTCAAAGTTGAAACCATTGTAAATTACTTCATTAAGTGTTAATCAAGGTAAGCAAGGGTCTCAACAATTGGATTTGGCTATGCATAATTCAAGGATGGATGTCAATGATGCCGTTGTAGGGAAAATCAAGAATGCTCTTAAGCCCACCAATGATCTTTATATTGAAGATATGAAGGGAGATGCAAGAGGTAGCTTGGATGAACCCGATGATGCTGATGATGACCTAACTCTAGTCAAATGCCAAAAGTACATCAAAGCATAGGCCTTACCCTTTAGAGGCAATTTGGTAGATGGATCTTGCTCCAATAAAGGAAGAAAACATTTACTCCTGAGATGGTTTTACTTGGAAATTTGTTTAATTCTATCTTTTTTGTTCACAGCTAAAACTAACATATTACGTTGGAATTGCAAGGAGGCTTCTAACTCCAAAAATGTGAACAAGATTTAAAGCATGATGATGGGGCTAAACCATGTTATATCTTCTATCTTGTAGAAACATAATGAGGAAAGAGCTCTTCATTTTTGCAGTAAATTTACTAAATACTGGGAGTTGGTTGATATTCCTACTACTGGGACATCTGGTAGTTTAATTATGTTTTAATAATGACATATTGGTAAAAATAACTCCTCTTACTCACTCTAAATTTATCTGTGCTTAATTATATCCTCAAACAAACCTAAGGAATGGGTTTTATCTGTTGTTTACAATGCTCAAAATATTTCTGCCCAGAAAAAGTTTTGGCATGATTTACGTTGTTTAGTTGCTTTTAATCTTCCTTGGTTATTACTTGGGGATTTTAATCCATTCTTAATCATTGTGAGCATCTTGGTAGGAATTTCAATCATTAAGCTTCTAAATCTAGATGCTTTTATTGTTTTAGCTCTAAAAATCAATTATTGGATTTAGGGTTTGTTCGGTGTACCTTCACATAGTGTAATGGTTAAGATGATCTAGCTAGTAGATGGGCTTTGGTTAAACAGGTTTCTAGCTAATTATGCCTGGATCTTTAACTTTGATGATTATAATAATCATTACCTCCCTAAATAGTATCTTACCATTCTTTTGTTTTGTTATCTACTATCTGTTATCTCTCATGTTCATCATAAGATTATTTTTTTTAAATTCAACAATAATTAGTTTGAGAATCAACAATGTGATAATTTGCTAAAAAAGCTTTGAATTTTAAATCCTAATGCCTTTCCATGGATGGGTTTTTATATTTAATTGGTTGTAGAAAAGAGCATATTGTTGAGTTGACACTTTTAGGTATGAATTTTGTGAAGACTTATATCCAAAATATTAGAAGAGATTTCAATTTCCTAAAAGCCTTTAAAATATCTAATCACTTTAATTCCTTTGATGGTCTAACTCTAAGATCCCTCTGTAATCATTACTTTGCTCTTCTAAGACAAAATGACCCCGAAGGGCCCAAAGGGCTAAGCTTCTGTGGCTTAAAAATTGTGACTACAACATTAGATTCTTCTATAATAGGATCGCTACCATGACAGATGATTTTGGTAATACTCATTATGATTTTCTTGGTATGTGTAAATGCTTTAGTGAATATTTGGACTACATCGCTTGATATTTATGTTAATAGCCTTAGTGCCCTTCCATATGATTTGAACACCCTTAGTAAGGATGACTATAATTTTTTGGTTAGTTCAATGACTTTAGATGAGGTTTTCTTACTATCAAACCAATGCCTAGAGGGAAAAATGGTGGTCTTGATGGTTTGAACATTAAGTTTTATCTGTTCTACTGGGAAGTAATCATGGATCCTTCTTTCTTGAAAGTTATTAATTTTTTTCAAACTATATCTTTGCTTAAATCATGGGGTCAAACCTATGTGGTGCTTATTTTAAAAAGGACTGCCCCAATAAACTACCTGATTTCAGAACCATCTTATTATGCAACACTTGCTATAAAATAATTTCTAAAACCCACTCAAACAAGCTGAAAAATGTTATGCATGAATTGGTGGCTCAAAAATAGAATGGTTTCGCACATAGTAGTTATGATAACATAATTATTGTCAAAGAAATTGTGCATTCCCTAGAGTATGATAGGAAGAATCCTCCTTGGATGCTTCTTATGGTTAATATTGGGAAAATGTATAATGCTTTGGACTGTATGTCATTCTTGCTACCCTTGCTCTTATGAAATTTCTTTCAATTTAGATTGTTTCAATCAAAGCATGCATCACCTTTGCTATTTCTCCTTTCTCATTAGTGGCTAATGTTATAACTAGTTCACTGTAGCAGCATGTAACTGTTTTTAAGTCTAACTATAGACACCTTTTACTGTAGCCCTGGAATGTTCTTGGTACTATAGCAATCCCGAGTTTACTGTAGCACCAGTAAGCTTTCGCTGTTTCTTCAATTTCTTTGGATTAGAGTGAAGCTCTAATTCTTAGGAACTCATTAGTAACTAACACACGCCCGAATTGCGTGTAACTGCAAGTGCACGGGTGTCGAAGTAATAATTACCCCGGTGAGTTGGTAGTCGAATCCACAGGGAACGGAAGTATTAGTATTAACAAATTCTCAGTTATCTAGTCAGAATCAATGAATTGTGATGAAATGGACTAATTGCAAGAAAAATTAATAAGCAAGCAAACGGGCAAGAAGTAAAGTGAAGGAGTTCTCAATCAATAAAGATGAGGTACTCGGGCAATGATCCTCCTAGGATCTAACAGGAAGCTCAAGATTCACTAAATTCTTCTAAACTGAGTTTAATTGAGTCAAGCTAATCCAAGGACAACTGGCCCTTGTCTCTAAGCAACCGGTACTAGTCCCCTACAAGGTCCTGGTGGAGAAATCGCTCAATCTCAACACCTCATACCCTATTTGACCGCATTAGGCTCTAGGGATACCTAGGAGTGAAACCAATTCCGTAAAATAGATCCAACCCTAATTCCCAGCAAAGGATCCCTAACCCCCCACAAGGTCCAGTCAGAGAAATCTATCAATCTCACACCTCACACTAAATATGGTTGCATAGAGTCTATGGAATACGGAGATAGGAAACACTTAATCGGAAAGGAAAGGGGGCACTCCACTATCTCATGACTCAACCTCTCAACCCTCTTTAATTTTGGTGTTCTAACTCTAATGGAGACCTCTCACATCAAAGTAACAAATCAAGCAATGTAGATTAATCACAAAGATCAATAGCATATCCAAGCAATGAAGTCACAAGGTTAAAACTCAAATCAACTCAGATTAACTAGAAACATAAAGCAAATCAATACAAAGAATAGATCCTAGGATTCACATGCCCAAATACCCACTAGGGTCTAGCCCTCCATAGAGAAAGTTATAAGACAATGATTAATACAATGAAAAGTAATGAAAACCCCCTTGAATTTGTGATGATTGACCTTGATAGGTCGCCCAACGTCTTGAAGAATCCTCCTTTGAAGCTAGGTCACCGAAGGCTCCCTCTACGCTATGACAGAGAGAAGATCAATCAAAGTTGGGGATGGACTTCCCCCAATATTGCCAAAGACCTCCTTCAAAACCCTAGCTGCCTTGCCTTCAAAGTGCTCGCCAAAAGCCCGGAAAAAATCCTCCAAAAATAGGGCAAACGGCCTATTTATAGCTCAGAACCGCGTCTGTCACGTACCCTCACGTGCCCATGTTGATTTTCCATGCGCCCGCGTGGGCTACAGGAATTTCCACCTGGGCGAGTGAACAGTAATTTTGCTACAATGTCTACAGTGTTTTGCTACATTACTTTACTATAGTACTTTTCACAAACGTGGTTCAAACATTCTCCTCTTGAGGCCACATAGTCGGGCACACGATCATGTGGTAGGCTATAAGACTTTTCTTCATTGACGTGTCTTCGAGAGATCTTGCAATCTTCACAAAGAGAAGGAACATGAAGATGTGACTGCCTTTGTGCCCTTCCAACTAGTGAATTGACTTGAATCTCCTTGGAAGTTGGCATACATCTTCACATTCATGAACTTCCCTAGTGTCTTGGTCTTTGAATTGCACATGAACTCTCAACATAGTGCCTTTCTAGCCTATCTTTGCTCCCTTTTAATCATTCAAGACATTCATAACCTAATTGCACAAAAGAACACCAAACACACAATATGAGACATAAACCATGGTAAAAATGATGCTCAATGCATGTAAGACACATATAGAAATATGTTTACTCAAGAACTTATCAGTAACCTTTAGACCTAGTTTTGATTGATTTAGGGTTGTTTGGTGGAAGGAACCTAGGGTTTCTTTGCTTGGATTTTTGTACTAATATTTGATGTTGATTGTTGTAATTGGCAACAAGGTGAAGTGTTAGCTCAAGGCAATGAGTTAGCAGAGGATTAGCTTGCGAGGAAGAGGAATCGTCAATCTTGTGAGTGGGACTATTAAGCATGACTCCATTAAAAGATTACCCATATTTATTTGTTTATATAATCTATCTGGTTTAATGAGCTTTTGTTGGTTATTATGATTGCTTTTGAGAAGTTTTAACCCTGGAAGGAGTTTATTGCTTGGTGCTTCTTTTATGTAATTTGTGTTCAAATGAAAGAATTTCCATGTTCTTTCTTGTGTTGGATTATGTAACTTGATTTGTGTTAAAAGCTTGAGTTTTGTTTGTGCTTTTATCATTCATTTCCTTATGGAAATGGCTGAGGTATTGTTGTTGTTGTTTATTATGTTAGCTATTGTACTCCGTGTGGAGTTGTGCTTATTGCTGAGTTTGTATGGTGATACCCTACTGCAATAGGCGGTTTCCATGACCAGCCTTTTAAGGTGGCGTGGTAGACCGGCTGATTACTTTGAAGGCCAGTTCAAGTTGGAGTGTAGTGTCTTGACTGGATATTCATCGGTAGCCATTGTCACCATGTGGTGAACCGATGGGTCAACATCAAGGGCATGAGTACTTTGACGGCTCTAAACCTAGCTGCTGCCGCGGTGAAGGTTTAAGGAGGTTTTTAGACCACTTTATGTTGAATGAGTGTTAGGTATTGCTTTATTCTGAGTTGAGAACTATTTTAATTTACATGTTTATTATGGAAGCTTTGCTTCATGATTGGCTTATTCCTATAATTTTGAACTCTATATTCAGTATTTTTCACACTTTGATATTCTAAACCCCTAATTGAGGTTGAATGTCTTCTTATTCCATCTTTCTTGCTATTTTGTATTAAAGTTTGCTATTATATGCATTCATGCGCTAAACTAGTTATTTTATTTGTAAGGTATCATATTTGGAGATTTACACCATTATTGTGGTATATTTCTATTAGAGTTGTACTAACCTCCCCTCACTGAGTAACGTTAGTTGCTCACCCTCCCCCTTTCCTCTTCCCAGCCTTTTGTAGGTAGTAGGTGTGGCAGTGTAGCGATGTTCTGAGCATTTACTACTGTTCTATCTTTTGTGTATCTTTTCAGTTCACATATGTTTATTTTTAGTCATGGAAATGTTGTTTGACTTATGGATCCACTAGTGTGTAGTAAACCTTGTTGCATAGTTTTGTATCTAAACAACTCTTAACCCCTTGGTGTCAGTTGTGTGCTATTATTGTTGTTGCTTCCTGTGCATTTGTGAACCCCTCTAATTCTGTTTGTTATTGTGGTTGCTGTTGTCGCTACTTCCGCTGTGCATCAGTGTAAATATTGTTGTTTCCAGATTATTGATTAGCCTTGCGCCGCCCCGAGGGTTGAGCGGCGGAGTGTCCCTCCTCGAGACTGTTGCGGCGGTTGTCACGTCCTGTGGGCCCGTGGGTCGGGGTGTGACAGCTAACCTTCACCTTGGGTTGTTAGCCATAGAGACCCTATCTATTAGTCACACAAAATCATTCAACTAGCCTTAATCATGTTCTAAGTTTTGATATGATTCTAGGTCTTGCTATCTACTAATATTAACCATTAAATATTTGTTGATGACCTTGCAATTATTACTAGGTTTCTAAAGTAGTTGCTAGAAGTTGTAAGCTATGTTGGACATTTATAATAATTTTACATGTCAAACGACCAACTTTGGCAAGTCCACGTTTCATGCGCCAGTTGGTGTAATACTAGGCTTGCCTTAGCCGTGAATCACATCCTTAGGATGAACTACTATAGGTTTCATTTCAAACACGTAGGTGTCTTGATATACCATAAGAGATTATCTAAAAATAAATGTCATTATTTAATAGATAGTGCTTCAAACTCCAATAATTCATAAAAAATGTCTGAAATTTTCACTATATTTAGAGGTGTTATTATCAATATTTTTATTTTTCCTATTGTTACATAGATGCTATCTTTCTATCTGTTCTTGATTCTATCCTAAATAAGATCTCTAAACGTACTAGGAATTTTTTATGTGGTAGGGCAGCAATATAAGTGGTTTCCACTCCATCAATTGGAGCGATATTACCTTATCAAAGACTGAGATGGTGGGGAGTCTTTGGAATGCTAAAATAGTTTTGATGATCTAAAACATATTTACTATTCTTAACACTAGGATATATAATGGGTTCATATTCTCAATCTTAAGTATGTTATTTTGATATTTGGGTCAGCTTCACTACTGCCAAAACTTGGTTATATAAGATTCTTAGCAAAACCACTAAAAAGCTAAAATCTAACCTTTGAATTAGTGTTTGTAACTTTGGATTGTGTGCTATTTTGATGGATCCTTGGATTTTGATATCATAATGGATCTTATGCCTACCTATATAAATATAGATCTTCACATTGAATAATTACACATCTCTAATTTTGTTCATGATAATGTCTTGAAGGGTGAGGAACTTACAGTCTTCATAGGAAATCACTTAGATTGGTGTAGTCTTAGTAAGTTATGCCTTAATTTTTGTAACTCGAATCACGAGCTCTGGCTGCCTAATTTAGTGGCAGGTAACATTGCTAACTCATTTTATACATTCTTAAACCAAGATGATGCAATTGGCTCTCATGCTTAGATGGGTTGTCATACGATTTGGAGGCTTCATGTGTCTCCACATGCTAAAATTTTCATGATTAGCACATTTCCTGAGCGCACTCATACATTAGCTTATCTCTATACCCTTAATATTGGTCCTTAGATGCACTGTGGCTTCTATGGTTTGGATTGAGATAATATTGAGCACATCCTTTCAAATTGTGTTAGTGCAAAATGCACTTTATTTGGCATAATTTGACACCTAGTGAAGGTGATGTTGCAATTATGGTAACATGGCATAGATGTTGACGTGGATAGCATGGTGGCATGGCAAATGATCTTGACTTGGAGTCAAATATCTTGGGAGATCTTGGTGGAGCTATCTTTAACAAGATCTTATTAAAACCATAATTAGGAGATTTGATTGAAGACTAAATATGGATGGAGGTTAATTGAAGAAATACCTATCAATGATTGAAGAGTTACTTAATTGAAGACATACCTATTATTGGTATGATTCTAAGATCCATTGAAGGTATGATTTGAAGAAACTTAATAATATGATTGAAGTCTATTAAAGGTATGATTGAAGACATGCCAAATTGGAGAGATACTTATTGTTGGTATGATTAACTTATTGAAAAACTATTCTTGGGAAGATTTGAAAACCAAACTTGGGTGAATTGAAGATCAAGTTTGGAAAGTTTTGTGAAGACGCACAAAGTCATGCGCCTCTTGCAAGGGGACTGCGTGGTGAGGAGCTGAGGAGGTGGGCTAGTTGTTGGTAGTCTGGATCAGGAGATCTGGCTGCATTGACTTGGACTAAGCATGACCAAGAGGTTGATGAGTATTAAGGTTGCTTTGCATGTGAACCAAACTCAGTCAAGTCAACAATAGGGTCATGTTGCATGTTCGGTTACAACAGGAGTTGTACAACTAATTTTAAAAAGTTCTAAAGTTAGTAGCCGCGGAGATCCTAAAAGAAGTTTAGGCTATATTTGAGACATGGAGGTATCTATATAAGTAACCTTGCACTTTGATTATGCCAAGGGAGCTAGGTGATAGCTTGAGTTTCCCTTAGAGAATCTAGTAAGGTTTCTTATCTACCTTTGAGAGCTTAGGTGAAAAGCGGTTATACTTTTGTAGTTTTTAACCTCTTTAGTGGATTGTTGATCTCCAGACTTGGCCCCCCAGATATAGGCGGTTTGACGCCAAATTGGGTACTAATTTGGTGTGTCTCCTTTTTGTTTTGGTTTGTATGAGCTTTCTATGATTGTGGCTATACAGGAAGAATTGAATCAATTTGCTCAAAATAATATGTAGGCTCTCATTCCATGACCAAAGGATGTGAATGTCATTGGAACAAAATGGATCTTCAAAAATAAAACTGATGACAAGGGAAATGTTACCCGAAATAAAGCAAGATTAGTTGCTCAAGTTTACACTTAAGTGGAAGGGATTGATTTTGAATAAACCTTTGCCCCGGTAGCTCGTCTTGAATCTATTAGACTTTTGTTAGCCATTGCATGCAGCATGGGATTCAAATTATATCAGATGGATGTCAAAAGTGCTTTTCTAAATGGGTTTCTGAATGAAGAAGTTTATGTTGAACAGCCAAAAGGGTTTGAAGAGTGCCAACATTCAGATCATGTATTCAAGCTACAAAAGGCCCTCTATGGACTAAAGCAAGCGCCTAGGGCATGGTATGAATGACTCACAAAATACTTGCTTGAAAAAGGCTACCAAAGAGGGGGAGTAGACAAGACATTGTTTATCAAGAAGATTGGGTCTGACATCATGGTTGCCCAAATATATGTTGATGATATTGTTTTTGGCTCCGCATCTTAGAATCATGTTGTCAAATTTGTTCTACTCATATAGCAAGAATTTGAAATGAGCATGGTAGGAGAGCTCAGTCATTTCCGACAACGACTCTTCTCTTGTCGTGGAAGGACTTCTGCCTGTGGTGTGGTCCAACCCATGGGCGGAGTCGCCCTCATCCCCCCATTGCTCAGTGCTCCCTGCAGCTTCGCTGGGCTTAACCCGCGTGGACGGGGGCTTCTATAAGAGAATGAGAAGCTCTCCCTTTACAATAAAACACGAACCGCACGGGCCCACCCCCGTTCGTTTTCTGCCACCACTAGGTGGCCGCTGGGGAAACACAGCCCGGCCCCCTCTCGGGAAATGGGGGTAGGGGTCCAACAGGCTTCTGGATCAAACAAAGAAGGAATGGTATCTTCATCTCTCAAAGCACCTATGCAATGAATCAGGTAAAAAGATTTGGGCTGGGGATTGCAAGACATGTTAGAACACCAATGAGTGTTAATGAGAAACTAACTAAGGATGAGCATAGGAAAGACATGGATCCAAGTTTGTATAGAAGCATGATTGGCAGCTTGCTCTACCTTACTGCCAGTAGACCTGATATTTGTTTCAGTGTTGGAGTTTGTGCACGATATCAAGCTTTACCAAAAGAGTCTCATATGACAGCAATAAAATGCATCATTAGATATATCAGCAGCACGACAGAATTTGGCATTTGGTACTCTAATGATTCAAATACACACTTAGCAGGTTACAGTGATGCTAATTGGGCAGGCAATGTAGATGATCGAAAAAGTACTTTAGGAGGATGTTTTTATCTAGGGAACAATCTGGTTACCTGGTACAGCAAGAAACAAAGTTCAATCTCTCTCTCCACTACAGAAGCTGAGTATATAGCAGCAGGAAGTTGTTGCACACAACTAATATGGATGAAGCAAATGATTGAGGATTATGGTCTACAACAAGGACAGCTAACTATCTTTTGTGACAACAAAAGTGCAATTGATATTTCCAAAAATCTAATTCAACATTCTCACACCAAACACATTGATATTCGACATCATTTTATACGTGACTTAGCGGAAAGCAAGACTATAGTGCTAGAACATGTTGTAACTGAAAAACAATTGGCTGACATCTTTATTAAACCCCTTAAAGCCCCCCAATATGAATATCTGTAGGGTGCCTTAGGTCTCTGCCAAATGTAATTGCTGGATGATGGGCTCTTCAAACGATTGTGTCTGTGCTACAATTTGTCTTGAAGTCGTTTGCACCGAGTCCGTCCTTGAGGGGGAGCACATGTGGCAGTGTCTTTATGTTTTTGCCATTATCTACCATGAAGGGGGAGCCTCCAGCAATACTCCATCAACCTAGAGGGAGTTTAAGCAATCACTTTGCCATAATTCAACACAAAGGGAGAGATAGTGTTCGCTGATTTTGATTTTTTATGTTCTGTGAACAATTTGTTTTCTTTTGTTTATTTTGATTGTCTGACTGGACTTATCTCTGTTTTCAGTTCATGTTACTCTCTAGTTGGTTGTTCATTGTTAATGTACTGTTCAATACAACTAGTTTTTGTAATAGTCATAAAACTTAGTCCTGTAATAGTCTCAAGGTCATGTCCAGTTGTGAGTTCATGTTGTAACAAGGTGTTGTAACAGGCACCAATCTGATAGAAGCAGAGTCAAGAGGATTGTGTCAAATAATGCCAAAGGGGGAGATTGTTAAGTCTGACGACATGGATTGACATTATATGACAAGCCAAGAGATGACATGGCAAAAGAAGATGACGTGGCAGTGATGACTTGGCAAAAAGAATGAGTGACTAGGATAATGATGTCGCTAAAGCTTGGTGGCATGGCATATGAAAATATGAGCCTATAAGATTATGATGGAAGACTATGTTTAGAAAAAATTCCTCTCAAATGGATTATGTGATGATTAACTAATTTTGGAAAGTACATCAAGTTTGAAGGATCTCTTCAAGAAGGGTAAGTTCTATCTTGGCATGATTTAATCTATCCTTGGTAAGATCTGGAATGATAAATCATATCTTTGGTAGAACTCTTTTTAGGAAAGATCTATCTTCAAGAAAGAATAATATTCTATTGTTGGCAAGAATAAAAGATCATTATGACGATTGCATGGAGCTTAGTTTAATGTGAAGCTATTTGAAGACACAAACTAAGAAAGACAAGGACATGCCAAGGTGATTATCAAGACCATATTTAGCAACACAATTTGAAGAAAGATCTAAGAGCTAATTATGGGCAAAGTTATTCAAAGAAGAAAATCATATATGGAAGATTAATTGAGATTTAAAGATCCAAGCATGGATGAATGGAGATCATGCTTGAAGATATTGAATGTTAAACTTGGATGAGATAAGATCAAGTTTAGTAACGAAGATCATTTGGGAAGACCAAACTTGGACGAAGTTTGGAAAGAAGATCGGGAGATCTTTGGTGACCATCTTTGGTGAGATGGTTACGTGTGCCTTGGTAGGCACCTTCCTTGGGAGAGGAGACCAGCTGAAGTGACATGAGGAACGAAGTGGTTGTAGGCTGGAGGAGCTCGGGATGAGTCAACTGCTATGAAGCGAACTGAAGGAACCGGGAGGGTTGAAGGTGTCGCAAGTTCGGGTGCAACTAGCTTGAACTCAGTTATGTTCAGTAAGGTGGGCAGTGTTGCAAGTGGGTGTTTCAACATCTAACTTTGGAAGATGTCCAAGTTAGGAAGCCGCGGAGAATTCTTAAAGAGAAAGGATTAAGTGGACGTAGGTGCGTCTATATTAGATATCCTGCTTGAAGATTTAGGATGAGCCACAAGTGAGAGACCCTCTATTGAGGGTTGAGGAGAGTGGGCATCGGGCAATCTTAAGAGAGTATTCTATGTCTTGAGTGAGTAAGGGAGAGTTGTACTCTTTATTCTATCACCTCTTTTAGTGGATTGTTTCTCCGGGCTTGGCCCCACAGATGTAGGTAAAGTTGTGCCAAACTGGGTTACCAACTTTGTGTGTCTTTTTTCTCTTGCTTGATTGTGTGTGTGTGTTCCTTATTCTAGTGAGGTTTTGAGTGACTCTCCTAATCACTACCCATCGGAACTATCAGTTTTTAGCTAGGATAAAGGATTTTCTTGCAATTTGAAAGTTGTGATAGGATATAGTAAAAATTATATTTTTGTTATTTATAATTATTACATTTGAATTTCTGGTGATGTCCATCTCATATTTAATTTACTTTTTATAATAAGATCAGGTTATTGTATATAAGTAGTGATTCATTCTTTGTTGATTTTTTTTACCAATGCAAAAAATACATATATAGTCAAGGGCATGCGCATAGCAAGCAATGAAAGTCTACTCATGTACCCTCACTCAACTAACAGGGGTATTGAGCTACAAGCACACACTCACAGTTGAGGACCCTTGGCACCATTACGTTTAGAGCATTTCGAACCCAGGTAATGGATGTCCCGAAAATCAAACTATTCATAGTGGGCCGGTCTAGTTAGACCAAAGGCCTTTGACATTGCTAGTTGATTTCATTCGGTTTTCATGCGAACTTTCCTTTTTCTTTCTTAATTAAGCTTAAAAATGAAAGAGCAAATTATTGTTCATTTAAGAGTCTTCAAAGGTCCCAAGAATTTCATGATTACATTATTTTTGTTATTTATTTACATTGTTGAAATAAACCATACTAATTTAATTAGTCTCATATTCTGATTTTGGACGTAACAAGTCTTGTGAGACCTATGGTTGTACACGTTGAGCTTTTCAAGCTTTCCAAGATTAAGAATATATATATATATATATAGAACGTTGATAAGTTGAAATACCAAACTAACACCACAATTTTAGATTCATTAAATTTTGGAGGATGGGCATTTTTATAAAGTTAATGGGTATTTAATTGATGTTAAAACATCAGTCTATTGTGTGTGAATGATAAGGTAAATTACGTCTTATTATCATTGTTATATAGTCAATTTAAGTTTATAGTCATGCTTAGAGGTTTACAAAGTTTTTTTTAAGCAAATATCCAGCATCATTAACAAGTGTTTATAAAAAACTTAACTCTCCAAATTAGGACTTTTTTATTTTATGTAATTTCAAACATATATGATCAATCATAATTATTTCTATTCAATTTTTATTGTAGTATAAGTTGTTAAATGAGAATCAGCCCTAATATTTGGATTTAATTTAATGTAAAAGCTTCAAGTTGATAGGATGAGAAATCTCAGAAAGACCTAATGATATTGTATCATATAAGATAAACATAATGTTGGAAGCCTTTACTATATGAATTATTATCATAGCTAGTAGCAAATGATAAATCAAAATTGTGTTTTTTAGGAGATAAACATGGTATATTAAAAATAATCATTTTGAAAATCAGTTTGAGAATAAAAAAAATTAATATGATCAAATTTCTATTAAATTATGTCTTATATTTTTATTAAAAAAATTAAATACTTTTTCATGCTATATTGGTGATTTATTTTATAAATAAAATCTTAATATATGTCACAGCTAGAGGAGGTCAAGAGTTTGACTATCTTGTAATGCGTAATTAAGACCTAACAATAAAAGAGTGTATGGGGTGGTTTGTCCATATTACCATATATATATAATTAGAAATATATATATAATTAGAAATTTGATGTTTATCCAAGTGAATACAGACAAAACAAAAATAATATCCACAAATCAATAAATTTAATTTAATTTGAGTTTTCTTGTTGGTATATGGGTTGTAGTCTATGGTTTCTGCACTCCAGCTTGGATGAATCCAAAAATTTCTTTGATAAAGGTTTTTTTTTAAGAGAAGAAACTACATTTCTCTCTCTCTCTCTCTTTCGGTTGATAGGCATTCTCTTCAATGACCATCATCATCAATATACATAATTTTCAATACCATTCTTGTCAACATTTCATTCCCAATCTTTAAAAGAAAATGCATCTTTTTTCGATACGAGTATTTTTATAAATGGTTATATTTTCTTTTCAAGTAATTCCTTCTTATTTTCTTTTAAATTTTTTCATAGATCCTTCGCAATGATTTCTATTCATAAATGTTTATTTATTTATTTGTGTTTTGGGAAGAATGGATAAGCTGTTGTGGTATAGACATGTCAAGAATACTTAATCTATGATTTTGAAGAGATGTATTATACTAATTATCTGTTAAAATGGTGGGTGTTATTATATTTAGTATTACAATTACGAAAATGTCACGTCTACTCTAAATGGACATAATAAATTTAGTAGATCTTGTTCCAATAGAAATTTGACAAGTGAATCTAATTTGTTTTTTTTTTTTCTTTTTTTTCATTGATCATTATCTCAACCATATTGAATTAGTTTGTGATTATCTTGATTATATTTTTTAATTAGTGAATTTTCTGTGATCAGCTATTTTGACCACCATTTCTTTGAATTCTTTTAAAAAAGAGTATATCATAATAATTTATAAATTTTTAAACTATCTTTATATAAATATAATAAGAAAAATTAAAAAAATTGAATAAAATGTTTCAAATCTAATCCTCTGTATTTTTCCCTTTTTCTTTTTGCTAATTTTTCATAATAAGCATGAAAATATTTAGATATTGACATATATATATATATATATATATATGTAATTTATATTTTACTATAAGATACAATCTTACCCAAATACAAAAAATACATTCTGCAATTGTGATTTTTATAATAATTCATCTACTGTACAAAGAGACAAGTATAACTTTACTCTTCCCAGATAAACACTTAGGTTTGAGACATGTTTATGCCAAAATCTCTTATACGCATTTCTGAATTAAAAGCGTTAAAATCAGCTATTCTATAGTATTATAGTCGCTTGATTAATCTACCTTCTATCTTATGAATATCGAAAGGTCACACATATGGTAATAGATTAAAATTCTTTCAAATTTTTTTTAATGTTGTCCTCTCTAGACTAATTTCGATAGTTTATTATTTATATATCAAAACTGCCTATTTCCTTTTGATCAAAAACATCAAAAACAACACCCCCTACATTCACCACGCACTTAAGATGGGCACATACTCACCATACTAACATTTACTCTTTTTATTCAAAGAGAGAAACATGGAGAAGAAGGTGTGCAATTTGGCTTAAGGATGATAAGAAAGAGCCCTTACTAGATGTGAAGAACATGATGAAAACAGCATGGTCCTATGCCAAAGATTGCCTTACAAACAATAAGGACCCTCGTTTAAGGACACCAGGGTCATACACCTTCATTGCCAATGGTCCCTTTAGAGGAATGAACTCACTTCAAGAGTTGGATGGCTTTGCATGGATTCTGATCACATGGTTTGCAAAGCTGTTAGCCGCCCAATAAGGTCATTTTCATCTTTAGAGACTAAACTCATGGCTTTCTTTGTAGTTTCGAAAGCTATAAACAGTTATGATGCAGGAGGTCCTATTAGAATATTGAGGGGTTGTGAACTTGCTGTAAGCATACTGAAGGGAGTAACAAGACCACCCACAGAGTTTGTTGAGTTAATTGGAAAAATAAGGTACAGTTTTGCTGTAGTTGAGGTTGAGGTTGTACATGTTTGTGAGAAGTTCACATCTACTGCATATAAGCTTGCTAGTTTGGCTACTTTCGTAAGGAATCTCAATAATGGAAGGATGCATTTCATGATGGTCTTATTGACTCTGTTGCTAACTATTTTTATTAATCATAAAACATTTTCTCTGTTGCTAGCTCTTTCGATTGACCATAAAACTTTTCATCTACCTATCTATTTGTGTGTATGTAGTATTTGTGGACCTTTTGTTTTTAAAGTTTTTAAGACATAAATGTAAGTTTTTTATTTCTTATTTGGAAGCAGTAGTTTTTGCTTAAATTGTTTTTTTTGTAAAAAATGGATAAATCATGCCACCATTAGGGAAAAATTATAGGAAAAAGTATAAATGTTGCCATCAAAATAAAGAAAAGAAAATATACAAATAAAAGAGGAATGAATAATAAAGTGTTGTCCATAGGATACAAAAAACAAATCACCTTCACAAATCATTGATTCAAAACCCTTGTTGCCATCAAATCACCTTTACAAGATGGTTACTTAAATCACCCTTGATTCAGTCATATTTTCTAATATTTGATGTTTGCCATCTTATAATTTTTCTAGTTGTATCGGAGGGTTGACTCAAAACAACCATCTTGTTGTATGGTTACTATTCTGATTATTAGTAATATTATTGCTAAGATAATTGTTATTGTTGCTGATAGAAGTTTGTATGTCATTTCTCTATATTTTATGTCTATTTAGATAGGATTTTGAGTGCTTCCCTTTATGTTGCCAATCCAGAGTTTCATGAGTATCGAGAGGAGCATTGCGCTTAGTAAATTGGAGTAGTCAATTGAGTATTAAAGGTAATTTTTCAACTATAATTTTAAAATTCTAAAACTACATATATAATTGTAAAATGGATTTGGTGTAAAAATATATGATATTTTTGGAAAATACAAGATGTCATTCAATATAGGTATTTTTTGGAAATCCGAAACACTAATAATTCAATGATGGTTGCTATTTTTGGAAAATCCTCAAAAAATAGTAAGTGGTTTCTATTATAATTTAAGATGGTGTTTGTTTGGCCAATCATTATTTTTTTTAGGGTATCTCGTTTCTTTGCAAAAAACAAAGAGGGAATGTGGGGAATTTGAAAGCCCTTGTAATTAGAATTACAAAATCCTTCAACGTTATTTGTTTTATTAATTGGATTTTAAAAGGTCAATGTATTTTGATGTACAATAATTTGTGGAATAGGTTGAAACTATGTTAATTTGGGAATAGTTCACATTGTTGGATTTTAAACCCCAAAGGAAGCCTTATGTGATTGTCACCTGAGGCTTAAATTGGAGTTTTGAGATATAGAACAACATTCAATGTTTGGTTTTTTTTCCAGGGATACCAATTCAAACTATCAATAGTGCGTGTCATTAGTGTAAATATATGCACTGTAAACATGAGACCTTTTTTTGTGGCCTTTTCCTTTTTTGTCCACCACCCCACAATGACAAAACCTATGTAAATATTGAATCAATTTTTGAAGCTGATATTAAATATTCTATGAAATGAAGGAAAATAAGTATATATATATATGTGTGTGTGTGTGTATACAAACATCTATAAAAAAAATCTCTTAAATATTTTCATCCTACTAAAAAACTAAATATTCTTAAAGATATTATTTTAATTATAGAACCTCTATACAGAGTAGCAATTATTTTCATTTTAAATTGAAAAATAGTTTCATTCATGATCTTGATAATTTGTCTTTTTGGTTTTTTATTTTTCCAAATAAAATTATGTAAAGTTTTATTAGCAAACAACAAAAATATATACATTTTTATTTCCAAACAACAAATTTGTTGATTTCACACATTGTCTTTATTGTAAGATTACATGGTATATGTTTGTAAATAACTTTTGAGAAATAGCAATTAGATGGGTAAATTTTGATAATATATTATTGATATAAATACCAAACAAATAAAGTAAATTTTATTTAACAAGAACATAATCATATATTAAATTAATTAATTAATTAATCATATATCTAGTTATTTGTTCTGTGATTAATAAAAACTTATAAGGCATTTTGTAGTTAATAAACTTATTGGTCTCTCAAGGAAAAGACAACCTCACCCTAGGTACTTATGTCTTTTAAATATATCATGCCAAATAACATTGCAAAAATCCATATTTACAAATCCAACTAATTAAACACAAAGTTTAATAATCCAGAATTCCACATACATCCAACCAAGTACTGGATTTGACTTTCCAATATTTTCAAAAGCAGGATTTACAAATACACTTTAATTAGAAATCACTACGTTTTCAATTACATTTAACAAAATGCCATCTTTAGAAATATCATTATGCATGATTCCACTTTTTACTCATTCTATTAAATTCATAGTATTATTAGTCTTACGAATTCCATTGCTTTAGAAAATTCTGAGCTCTATACACACACACACACTTGTTTCAAAAATTTATAATCTTAGTTCAACAATATATATGTTTCTTTGTTCATGTATTTATGCACAAATATTTCTAGATATTTCTATATATTTTCAAGAATACTTGGATAATTACCTTAATATATGTATATCTATGTATTCAACCATGTATGTAAAGATATTTAATTTGGATATTATCAGGAAAATTTTGCATAATTTATTCTAAAAGTTTAAGATATTAGATTGACATAGTGTTTTGTTAAAATGTATGTATCCTAGTAATTTTGGAATATTTTTATTATAATAGCTATCATCGACATAAGGAATTTTAGTTTTTATGCTTGAAGTATTCAGTAAAAATATTATTTTTCATGAAAATTCCAGCAAGAGTGACTTGATCTTATTTGTAGTTGGGGAAGAATGGAATGTTGTTTGATTATTCTTATTTCCTGAAATTCTGAAATTTTTTTATTGAATGTATTTGTTTAATTGTTAGATATTAGTTATTATATTTATTTTCTATAAAATGTTGTTTTGGCCTTCGTATATGCGAATATTCTAATGCTTTGCCACTGGAGAAGAACATTGGTTGTGTTAACAAATATCTATTTTTCTGACATAATTGCATATCTGGTTTTGTCCTATAGAATACTGGAAACTATTGGGTCTAATGCCACCATCTCCATCCTAAACCATGGGATGTTGAGATGCCAGAAACATTGGCCCCTGGTTTTCAGCACTGGTTAAAGATCAAGGAGCACACCCTTAACTCCACCTGCAAAATTTTATTGTTTGTATGTTTAAATTGATCTCTTGAAACCTCTAAAATGGGTCTTTGGATGTTTTGAAAAGTGCATCAAGTCATATTTTTTCCTTGTGGTGTTGTCAAAATAAGCACATTGTAAATAACTACAATCATCATCCAACCATCTTGACTATCACGGTGGAAGGAGATGGCCTTTTTTCTATTAACCGAGATGCTTTCTTGCAAGATATGCAGGTGCTGCAAGAAGGATAAGATGGGGACTCGAGTGTTGAACATGTGGAGTTAATTTAATGGAAGCCGATTTGGTGACAACACCAAACAACAACTTTAGTTTTGGCCCGTCGTCATTGTTCCGCCTTCACCTTTACTGTAGCCATGGATGAGAATTGCATCTTATTCTCCGGTGCTCCATTGATGCAGCTCTAGGAAACACATGATAGCCTCTAGCCTATTACTCCATTAATACCCTCGTATGGAAAATCAAGAACGCTCTTAGGCCCCCCAACAATCCTCATGTTGAAGATATGAAGGAAGATGAACCCGATGATGCTGATGATGAAAAGACTCTGGTCGAATGCTAGAAGTACATCATAGTGTATGCCTTAGCCTCTAAATGCAATTTGGTAGCTCGATCTTGCTCAAACAAAGGAAGAAAAATATCTGTTTCCTCCTGAGATGGTTTTACTTGTACTGTCCTTTAATTCTATCTTTTTAGTTCACAGATAAAACTAAGATATTATGCTAGAATTGTGAAGAGGTTTCTAAATCCATAGCTATGAACAAGATTTGAAACATGACAGTGGGGCTAAGCCCTATTATCTTCTATCTTATAGAAACATAATAGTAAAGAGCTATTCGTTTTTGTATTAAATTTACTAAATACTGGAAGTGGGTTGCTATCAATACTACTGAGATATCTGGTGGTTTAATTATGCTTTGGAAATGCATATTGCTAAAATAACTCCTCTTACTTCCTCTAAATTTAGTTTGCATTTAATTATCTCTTCATACAAGCCTAAGGAATGGATTTTATCTGTGGTTTATAATCCTCAAAATATTTTTACTCAAAAATATTTTTGGCATGATTTGTCATGTTTAATTGCCTTAAATCTTTCTTGATTGCTACTTGGGGATTTTAATCCAAGGTAGTCAGACCCCGCCAAGCTCAGGGGTCAGGGTCGATTGGTTCAACCAAATCGAAACCGGGGTTGAACAGAGTCAATAATAAAATATTTAAAAAATATATTATAATAAATAATAATGATAAAAATTAAAATAACTTATATTTTAACAATTGAAAAAAATAATTAAATGCGGTATTTTAATTTTTAATTTTTTTATATTTTCTCTAATTTTTTAAATATTTAAAATATAATTAAATTAATATTTAAAATTGTACTTTCATATACTATCATTAATTTTTTAAAATATAAAATATTAAAAAACTCAATAATTAAATTCTCCTCAATCCTCTCATAACTCGGAACTCATAAAAGAATAAAAAAACATATCACGTGCACCACACCATCTCTCTCTCTCTCTCTCTCTCTCTCTCTCTCTCTCTCAATTCTCCACTTCTCCCTCACTTCTTCATATCTTCTCATCGTGATCCGACGTCTCTCCGGAGTTTCTCCCGCACTTCTTATCACCACCGCTAGGAGATGGGTTCAGTTTAGACAGGTTTCCAGGTAATTGTTCTTGGATCTTTAACTTTGATGCTTACAATAACCATCGCCTCCCTAAAACAACATCTTACCATTCTCTTGTTTTGTTATATGTTATCTCCCATGTTTATCATAAGAGTATTTTCTTAAAAATTGGTTTATGTATCAAGCATGTCATAATTTTGTTAATAAAGCATGGAATTTCAATCCTAATGCCTCTCCCATGGATGTGTTTTTTATATTTTATTGGTTGTAGCAAAGACCATCTGGTTGAGTTGAGACTTTTAGGAATTAATTTTGTTGAGATTGATATCCAAAATATTAAAAGGATTTCAATATCCTAGAAGCTTTTAAAGCATCTAATCACTTTAATTCTTTTGGTAGTCTATCTCTAAGATCCCTCTATAATCGACACTCTGTTCTTCTAAGACAAAATTGCCCCAAATGGGCCCAAAGGGCCAAGCTTATGTTACTTAAAAATGGTGATTGCGACACTAGCTACATCTATAATAGAATCTCTACCTTTATAGATGATTTTAGTAACACTCATTATTATTTTCCTAGTATTTGTAAATGCTTTAGTGAAAATTTGGATTGAATCGCCTGATATTTATGTTAATGGCCTTAATGATCTTCCATATGATTTGAACACCCTTAGTAAGGAAGACCAGAATTATTTAATTAGGCCAATGAGTTTAGATCAGGTTTTTCTTGCTATAAACAAATACCTAGAGAGAAAAATGTTGGTCTTTATGGCTTGAACATTGAGTTTTATCTATTTTACTTGGCAATATTCATGGATCCTTCTCTCTTTAATACTATTACTTTTTTCCAAACTATATCTTTTTTACTATGTGGTGCTTATTCCTAAAAAGGACTGCCCAAATATAGTAACTAATTTCAGAACTATCTTATTATGCAACACTTGCTAGAAGATAATTTCTAAAACCCACTCAAATAGGCTAAAAAATGTTATGCTTAAATTGGTGGGAACAAAATAGAATGGTTTCAAAGATAGTAGATCTATCCATGATAACATTATAATTGTCCAAAAAATTGTGCATTCCCTAGAATATGATACCAAGAATCCCCCTTGGATGCTTCTTAAAGTTGATATTGAGAAACTGTGTAATGCTTTAGACTCTATGCTATTCTTGCTACCCTTGCTCTTATGAAATTCTCTCAACTTGGATTATCTCAATTAAATCATGCATCTCCTTTGCTATTTCTCCTTTCTCAATGACCAACCTTCACCTTAGATTGTTAGTCATGGGGGGTAGACAGGGAGACCCTATATCCGCTTTCTTGTTTTTATTAGTCACAAAAAGTCTTTCAACTAGCGTTAATCATGATCTAAGTTTAAACTTGATTGTGGGTCTTAATATTAGGTTATCTACTAATTTTAAACATTTAATATTTGCTGATAACCTTGCAATTATTACTAGGCTTCTAAAGTAATTGCTAAAAGCTATAAGCTATGTTGGAGATTTATAATAACTTTACAAGTCAAAAGGCCAACTTGGCAAGTCCATTTTTCATGTACCAAGTTGGTGTAATACCAAGCTTGCCTTTAAGATGAACTCCTGTATGTTTCATTTCAAATACTTAGGTGTCTAGATATCTCATAAGAGTTTATCTAGAAATCAATGCAATTTTCTAATAGATAGGGCTTCAAACTCCATTAATTCATGGAAAGTATCTTAAATTTCTACAATATGGAAAGATGTTCTAATCAATATTTCTATTTTTTTCTATTGTTACATAGCTACTATCTCTAAACTTACATAGTAATAGAAGTGGTTTCTACTCCATTAATTGCAGCAATATTACCTTGTCAAAGACTAGGGAGGGAGTGGGTTGTTCTTAGGAATGCTACAACAGTTTTGATGACCAAAAGCATCTTTATTATTATTAATACTAAGGACAAACAATGGGTTCATATTCTCAATTTTATGTATTACCATAATTTTGATATGTGGATCAACTTCGCTCCTGCTAAAACTTCTTTGTTTAATAAAATCCTTAGCAAAACCACTGAAAAACTGAGATGCAACCTTTGTATTAATGTTTGTAACTTTTGATTGTGTGATATTTGGATAGATCCTTGGACTTTTGATATCCTAATGCTCTTAAGCCGACCTATATAAATATGGATTTTCCAATTGAATCATTACACACTCTCTAATTTTGTTCATGACCATTCCTTAAAAGTGCATCTCCTTTCGATACCAGAATTTCTACAAATGGTTATATCTTTTTTCCAGGTAATTATTTCTTGATGTCTTTTCTATTTTCTTATAGTTTCTTCTCAATGATTTCTGTTCCATCAATGTTTATTTATTTATTTGTGTTTTGCAAAATGTGGATAAGATGTTGTGATATATACATGTCAGAAATACTCCATCTATGATTTCGAAGGGATGTATTGTACTAATTCTCTGTGAAAATGATCAGTGTGATTTTATTTATTTTTAGAATTACTAAAATGTCATTTGTTCTTCAAATAAGCGTAATAAATTAACTGGATCTTGGTTTTTTCCTCAATTATTATCTCGACCAGATTGAATTAGCTTGTGATCATCTTGATTATATTTGTTTAGAAATTTTCTACGATATGGTATTTTGACAGTCATTTGTTTAAGTTTTCTTAAAAAAGAGTATCTTATAATAATTTACAAACTTTTACACATTCTTTATATAACTATAACATGGAAATCCAAACATTTTTTTTATTAAAATGTTTCAAGTATGCTCCTCTTTATTTTTCTCTTTTTTATGGTAATTTTTTCATAATTTTCATGATAATCTGTACATATTGACATATATATATATATATATATATATAAAAATTTATATTTTACTATAAGATCCAATATTACTCAAATACTCAAATTGCATTCTGCAATTGCGATTTTATAATAATTCATCCTCTCTACAAAGAGATAAGTATAACTTTACCTTCCTAGATAAATAGTAATGTCTTAGGCATGTTTATCTGGAAAATGGTTATATGCATTTCTGAATACATAAGCATTAAAATCAGTCATTCAATAGTGGCTTTATTGATACATCTCATGAATATCAAAAGTCACACATATGGTAATAGATTAAAATTCATTTGAACAATTTTTTTTAATCATGTACTCTCTAGACTAATTTATATAGTTTATTATATATGTATCAGAGCTGCCTATTTACTTTAGATCAAAAATATCAAAACCAACACCCCTTACATTCACCATGCAATTGAGCTTGGCACATACTCATCATACTAACATTTACTCTTTTTATTCAAAGAGAGAAACATGAAGAAGAAGGTGTGCAATTTGGCTTAAGGATGATGAGAAAGAGCCCTTACTAGATGTGAAGAACATGATGAAAACAATATGGTCCATGCCAAAGACTACCTTCCAAGCAATAAGGACCCTCGTTTAAGGACATGAGGGCTCTACAAACTCATTGTCAATGATTCCTTTAGAGGAATGAATGTACTTGCAAGAGTTGGGTGGCTTTGCATGGATTCTGATCACATGGTTTGTGAAGTTATTAGCCACCCAATAAGGTAGCCTTCATCTTTAGAGACTAAACTTATGACTCTCTTTGCGGTTGCTAAAGCTTTAAATAATTATAATGCATGAGGTCCTACAACAATATTGAGTGACTGTGAACTTGCTGTAAGTATACTTAAGGGAGTAAGAAGACCACCCCTAGAGTTTGTTGATTTAGTTGGAATAATAAGGTACAACTTTGCTGTAGTTGAGGTTGAGGTTATGCATGTTTGCGAGAAGTTCTCATTTGTTGTACATAGGCTTGCTTATTTGGTTGCTTTCACCAGGAATTCTCAGTACTGGAAGGATAAATTTCTGATGATCTTACTGACTCTGTTGCCAACTCTTTTGATTAATCATAAAACTTTTTCTCTGTTGTCAGCTCTTTTAATTCATCATAAAACTTTTTTCTCTAGCTCTCTAATTTTGTGTATGTAGTGTTTATGGACCTTTTGTTTAACTGTTTTTTAAGACGTAAATGTAAGTTTTTTATTTCTTATTTGGAAGCAGTGTTTTTGATAAAATGGATAGATCATGGCATCATAACAAAAAAAGTATAGAAAAATGTATAAATGTTGCCATCAAAATAAAGAAAAGAAAATATATAAATAAAAGAGGAACAAATAATAAATTGTTTTTGATAGAATATGGAAAAAGAAAGTTGCCTTATTCAGTAGAAAAAGTCTAAATAGTGTCCTCCAAATTATTACAAAATTGATTGCTAAGAAAAGCATAGGAGTTAAATTATTATAAAATTGATTGCTAAGAAAAGGATAGGAGTTAACTTGAGTAGACTCATTTTAACATGGGCAATTAATTTCTAGAAGTTTTACTTCTTCAATTCCAAAGCCTCAGCGTAAGAAGCTTAAAATTTATTAACATAAGAATTAAACTTAACGTTAAAAAGATTATGCTAATAATGGGAGGTTTTGAATAGTGGTATGGTTCTTAGCGATTTATCTATTTGAGAGTTTAATTACAAACAGTGTGCCATATAAACAAGATTTAAGAGCAATCATTTGTACTTTGTACTTGATTCTAGTTGAAGCAACACCCAATAAAAGGTCCCCATGGTTGATGTTGAATTAATTCTAAAACGTGATTGATAAAATATCTGCCAGATGCTCCTACGTTGTTTTCACTTTCATCCAAAATTATAAATTGAACTAGTATGAGAAACTGCATTGCATCATTCATTATTTAGCAAGTTGAAAGTAAAAGATTAATAAGACAACAAAGTTTGCTTCATGGGTTTGCTTTTGCCATAATCTCAAGGATCCTATTCCTTCATATTGACCAGCCAACATGGATTGCTATAACTTTCAAACTCATTGCATATTCTCCACTTTTTGTGTTCACTAATATAACAGTTTGTTGCCTACTCGCCTTGGTTCTTGGTTTCATACTTGTTCTGATGTTGCAGAAGATGCTCCGTGGTTATTCATTCAGCATTGTTCTTCTGTGTTTAAATTTTTTAAAATGTTGATTGTTTGAAGAATATGTCATGCTTCTCTGTCATTCATTAATGAGGGTGAAGGTATTCTATAAGTTGTATAAATCTACCTTGGCATTTGCAATACAACTTTCAAATGAATCTGGTGCCCTTACCTGAGTAATACTAGCCCTGGAGTCTGCAAGTAATCAGGAGAAGACAAAAGGAAAAGCTATTTACAGTTTCACAATATTGTTAATCATATTTTTCCTAATAACTTGGCCGACTTATTAGCTTTTTTTCCTTGCGGGTGTATCTTAATGGAGGTCATGTGACAACTTTCTGGATATTTCTTGGAGAAGAGTTGCTTTTTTGTTAGCAAAAAGGTACCGACCACTTTCTGGATATTTCTTTTTCTGCATGAAAATCAATTGATATGGTGACTAAACCTTTATTCCTGATGGATACGGCCTTTTTCCTAGTCATGTTTAGTTTTCATACTCCTACATTTTCATGTTTTGATGCCTATTTTTCTTCTCCAATCATACATGAACAAGATGGATTAAAAACAGTTTAATTGAGATTAATTTGAAGGCTTGGTTTTATTATTCTTCCAAAAGCATTTCATGTGTGTGGCATCACCAATTTAAACAATGCTATGTTTTTGGGAAAGAGGAGCGGGGCGAACCCACTAGAAACCCAAGGACGTGCACAAGCCTCGGTGGAACAAGTGGGGACGGGGCCGCGCTCACGTGGGCGCTGGAACCACCCGTACACAACCACTATTCACAACTCCCAGAAATGTGCCCTCAGCCGAGAATCGAACTCTCACCACTCGGTGAGAGCTCTATCGGCGACCCGTGTACCAATAGACCTGAATGTCGTTGGCTTTAAACAATGCTATGTTAACCTCCTAAGATGGGGAAACTAAATTTCATTTTGGTGCATTATACATGGATAGAGGGAATTTGCTGGTTATGAAATTTGAATAACTGTAGAATGCTCATATCAAATAATAAAATACTATAAAAAGGATGACTTGGTTATGGATAGCACATGCACTCCTCAGAGCATGATTCCTTTCTGTGCCCATCCTCTCCTTCATATACCTGTTCAATGCTTGCTCACCCAAGAAACAACTGAAACCATTGATGTGCATTCAGGCAGTTGCATTGCTGCACAAGTCTTACCTTTAGTAGGCTAAATGCTCAAATGAAAGTATTTTGCTAGAAGTTAGTTTTGAATCGTGTCTTTATTAGGATCAACTTTCAAACTATAAGCTAATCAGATTGCTAGGGCATATACTCTGAAAAAAATTAGTTTCAGTTGATAAAGGTGTTAACTGTTAAGGCTTGGTAAGATGATGCTCTGGTTAGGACAGGGATTAGCAAATAAATACTATTTGAGATAGAATTATTGATCTTTTGAAGTGTGTTTGCACTAGATTTGGGGGATTTCCTTAAATACAACTGTTTCTGAAATGGTCATAGAAAACATCATCTCACCTAAGATTTTCTGAACTATTTCTACCATCCTTCTGTATGTCACTCTGTTCTTGGCATGTAGCTCATATATCTGCCGCTTGGTTTTTATTTATTTTATTTTATTTTATTTTTTAATGTTTTATCAATCTTCTTATGTTAAAATCTGACATGGCAAATATGATGTATTTTCTTTATCAATCTGCTTCTGTATTTTGTAATGGCACAACTGTTACAATCTAACTGCAGTTGTCAAACTTTTGACCTCTTGAACAACATGGCTTTGCAAGGAATAGGTTTTGGAACATTGACACTTAATCACCACCTTTTCCAACTAATAGCACCAGCAAAGCTTTTGTTGATTTGATCCTCAAGCCATCTGATGAAGATTACAAGATCTGGCCTCATAGATATGATTTGTAAATGGATTTACTACTTATTCTTTTTATAACATTCTGCTAAAATTATATCAGCTTAATTGTTTAATTTTGCACACAAGCATTTTTTAAATCCATTTGTGCTTTTTAAGTATTACGATTTATTTGAAATTATCTAAAATATTTTGAATTTTAAACATTATATTTGATTTTTGAAAAATAAATAACATGGTGGGTAACAAGATTCAAACTCATGACAACATCCTTATAACAACATTGCTCTAGCCAATCAAAAAATAGATTTTTTTTGTTAATATTATTCATTTACTAAAACATATAAAGGTTAAATAATCCCTACACTATTCAAATTTAGTCTCACGTGTGTGGTAACTATCTAAAAGAAGGCATAGCCACACTAATTTTTTATTATTGTTTTTCACATTTTTATAATTTTATTTTAAAAAAATTAAAACCAGGTGGGCATGTCTAGCCTGGCCCGTTGGTTCGGGTGTGCTCAGGCTGGCTTTGCCGTGCCCCCTTTAGGCCAATGCTGTGAAGGCCAACCTGGACCCATTGGATCGGGCCCTGTTAATCCACTTGTGCCCACCTCTAGTCCACAACTATGAAAAAATAGTTAATAAATATCTAATTTTGTAAAAAAAAATAAATTTATATACCACCCTTATTTATTAAAAGTAAACATTCCATAAAAACCTTGTTTAATTTTATATTGGTGTTCTCCACTAACAAAAAGCCCTACTCCTCTATTGCTCTATGCCCCTCCTTGCCGAGCTCACTCATGGTGGTTCTCTCTGCCCAATGTTATGGTAGTTGCCAATCCTCGGATCTGCAGAGCATTTGGATTTGGAGGAGGTGAACATGTTGCCAGTTGGTATTTCTCCTCTTCTTGTGTTTTTTTCCTCTTTACGAATTTTGATTTGTGTTGGTTATATGGTTCAGGGATTGATATATATATATATATATATATATATATATATATATATATATATATATATATTGTTTAAAATGGTATGTTGGTGTAGAAAGCTAGTGGAGCGGTACTTTTTCAGTGTTGTCAAGTGGTGTTAATGGGGTGGGGAGTCACTGGGTTTATTCTCCTTCTCGGACCTCGACTTGCCAAGTCCATCCCTGACCCATCCCCAAACCCGGGTTCGAAAAGAAAAAAAATTTCCCCCGTCCCCTTGGATTACCGCGTTCATTGATTCCCCAATTTATTAAATAAATTATATATATTATCTTTTAATAATATATTTGATTTAATATAAATAATTTTCTAATATTATATAGGTATACAATATTAAAATTATATATTTGGGATTGGGGCAAAAAAGAATTCCCCGGCCTTGTTCCCAAAATTTTAGCCCCGGCCCACCTCGTCGGGTTTGGGGTAAATTTGACAACCCTAGTTGTCATCAACATTGATAGGTCTTAAGTACCCATGAGATTAATTTTTGTGGTTACTCAAGAGAAAATCTGTTGTTAAGGACATAGTCACAGTCCATCTTTGTAGAAAATTGTCACTAAAACTTGATAATCTGTGTTTTAGAAGAGTATGGTTGGACGAAAATGAAAAAGAAAATTTTTTTAACAAGTTTAGATGTTAAAACTAGATTAGTATTGCCATGAATATTTGTATTGTTGAGGTAAACAAGCTATTGAGCATGTGACTTAGTCAAGCAGTTCAGTAGGTATTCATTTAATTTGATCAGTTAGCTTTGCCTGAGAAAGTTCAGTAGAACTTATTAATGGTTAGTAAGGAAAGTGAAAAAAATAAATTGCCAAATTGCTACAAATATGTTATATTTTGAATTTCTCTTTTAACACATATGGTAGTTCTCATACTAATCAATACGAGCATATAGTTGGGAGCTACTTTTCATGTCTCTAAAAATTGTATATGTGCACTTACATGCAATGCTGCCTATTTGCTTTGACAAAAATAAAAATTTAGAATTTTCGTTCTTTTCTTGGTTAGTCTAAGTATTACCTGTTTGTTACATATGGACCCACCACCCTAACTTCTCCATAACTCGAGTTACAGGAAATGTTTAGTGAGAGTATATTAAGGTAGAGAGAATTGGCCTCACAGGCGATGTGGGACTGTGGACCTAAGTCACTACGTCCTAATATTACCAAGAAAGTCAAAATGGTATTTGTTTTTTTATTATTGTTAGGAGCATGCGGCCAAAGCACCCAAACCAAAAGCTGGCCCAAAAGCCATATGATCAGTTTTAACCATGTTCACGGTTCGGTTCAATTTAAAATATGCTAATCAAGCAATAATTTTGTTTGGTTTTGGTCAGAGATTAAGAAATCCATAAATAATGCCATTGAACCAAATCAGTTGATGATTTTTCAGATTTTATTTCTTTTTGTAGATGCGTTACTTTACCTTCTGTGGTGATTTGTCTATTAGTTAAATTTTTTTCCTATCAAAGTTTGACTTTCCTTTACTGGTGAATTTAGATCATTGTTTATCTGTGTTTGTTTATTTGGTCATGGGAGGTTCATTATTGAGTCGATGATGATAAACTTTTCTTTTGGTATTCACTTCATTCTCTGTTTAAGACATTCAAAACTTGCCTCATTTTGTGAAAGTACATTGTAATATATCTTAAGAGGTTACACTTTTTTGTTCTTGTGTGATACAAATTCTGCTTTTCTGTATATTGATGATTTGACTTGTCCTGTTCGTAACATAGACTTGGTTTCCTTGTGTGATGTGGACATCACAGAGGAAGAAGCAAAAGATATTTCTAACACTAAGTAAACTCAAATTAAAGTTTTATATATTAAGAAAGAAGTATATCTCAATGGAAAGGTCAGTACTTTAACTAAAGTAATATTTGAGATGAAAGAAACAGAAGTTGTTGATAAAGAGGAGCAGGTTCAAACTAAAATATCATTTACTAAGGAAGAACTATAGGATGTTGATTAAAGGAAACAAACTCGAACCAAAGTAACATACAATATTATTTTGAAGCTGGTCCACACTCCAAGACTAAGACTAGAGAATGGGGGTATGTTTGTGGTTCTTTGCCTATAGTGCTTGCTGCCCGTGGACTTGTTGTATTCAGAGGTTTTAGTGTAGCTGATTTTGCATATAATTTCACTTTTGATGCTTGTAGTTGCATGTATGACCCATTTGTGTTTGCAACCCCTTTTTATATAAATCAAGAAAGCATTTAGCTGATCTTTACTTGGTCATTAGCCAAAATAGTCATAGTTTTCTTCTTCCGTTTCTTTGTTTTGCTTCTTCTACTTATATGTTGCAGTTTCAATTTCTTTTATATTTATATTCTCAGATTTATGTTGATCATCCTTTTTATCACAGACCTGGAAGTTTGTATGGTGATGAACATGGTACTTTTGGTGGCAATCAGCTACTTGTAGCATTAATGCTTTCTTTGTCATGCAGCATGTAAGGCTCCTTTAGTTCCTCTACTAGGGGACTATACTTGGCAATAATTCGGGGCACATTTCTGAGTAAAAGACCAAAAGGGAAGAGAGAGAAAAATAGAGGGACTAATTCGGGTATTATACCTTAATATATCTTAGTCCGGGGGCACTATCCGATGGCCTATAATAAGCATATGAAGGTCTTTTCCTTTTATTCTTTTTTCTGTAGTTCAAGAAACATAAATCCAAAACCACTATATTTTATTTTAAAAATTTCTAAAGTCATATTAAGTTGTAACAAATGAACTGGCTAAAATGATTATCTTGGACAATTTATGATTTTTCTTAAGTGTATTTTCTTCTTTTATCCATTACCTCATCTTGTTTATTTAATGGAAATGATAGCCTTTTCTTAATTCCAAATTTTACAAAATTACTCTAAAATTCTTGTGTTTGTAGGAGCTAGGGCTTGTTGTCAGGTCAGGTTGCCCATTGGTTAGAAATAAATTTGTACTTTCTCCTGTACTATTTTCCCCGCTTTTGTATCAAATTGACTTTTACATTTGTAATGGATTGCAGATAGGATTCATTGGAAGATTTGACTACCAAAAGAGCACTGATGTAATTATGATGTATGTTGGAGCTATTACAGGATGATGTCCAATTTGTAAGATAATCATATTGGGTTTTGGACCACACATCATGTAGGAATCTAAGGATATATGTGCACAAGTTGTGTAGATGTACACAAATATTATTTATGATTGTGTATATTTTATCATATTTAATTTTGAGTGGGCCTTATTGTGTTGATCTAATTAAAGTTTGGATATGGTCCTAATTATCTAAACTAGATATCTGGATTTACATAATAATAATAATAATAATAATAATAATAATAATAATAATCATAATAATATAGTGTGTAGAATTTCTGGGGCAAAATTGTCAAGTCTATGATATGCAAACTTGTAATTAATCCCATAAAGATTTCTTATAAATAGGGTGTGGTCCTTGACTGAGCACGCAACGATGGGAGATTCAGAATTAGGGTTTTTTGAATTAGGGTCCCCATCTCCCCTGTCTGCGTGTGATTAGTTAGAAGAACCACAAGACCTAATCATCTTCATCATTATCAATGGATTCAAGTGCAGGTATACTTATGCAATTAATTGTTTGTTGGCAATAATTTTCAGTCAAGAAGATACTGGCTTTTCATAGAGATTATTCCCATTGTGAAATCCATCAAGTTCCATCAAGTGGTACCAGTGCCATCTTGTTTTGGAATTATTTGAGATCTATTTTGATTATATCTTTTATTTGTTAGATCAAAATCTTAATGCTTGAATTTATTGATTTATATATATTTAATATGTTTTTCCGTGGCCGCAGCTCTTAATTATGATTGTGTTTGTGATTGTTGGATCATCGTTACCTTAAGATGCTTCACTAATTTATATGCCCATGGATTTTGAGATATATTGTGATCGTCGGATCATAGTTGCTTTAGTAATTTATATTCACACGGATTTCAAGAATAACTGATTGAGCTTATGTGTATAGATTTAGTGCAGGTAATATTATATATATAATTCATGATGTTTTTTATGTGATTAAGATGAATCTTTAAGAAGTGTGATTGGCCTTAAGGATATATTATTTAAGGTTAATATTTTGTGATTAAAATGGATGGATTTATATGTCAGGATGCACATGGTTTTCATTCTATGGTTATTTTTTTGAAGTTTATTTTCATCATTATCAAAATCGAAGTTAAGGAGATAGTATTAATTTAAATTTTACTTTGATTTTGAATTAGGATAACATTCGAATTTTATTTTAAATATTGAGGTTTATTTTAAATTATCATAAATTTAATTTTTGTTCATGATTATAAAGTTGTTTTGATAATCATTAGGAAAAATAACAACTAAGAGTTGCTTTTATAAGTTTTTCTGGGTATGTACTGCAATTGGTAGAAGCAACATCGTCAACAAAGTGATCTATGTTGTGGAAACTTTTTGTTTGTGAATAACCATGGTGTTAGTGCATGCTTATTCTCATACAGACAACACCGTCGCCCAAGAGAAAGACTGTTGTCTGGTATAGATTTGTTTGCACATGTGGTAATAAGTTGTTTATAGTTAAAGTGTCTATTGTGAGTATTTAGTCGGCCTAAAGGAAGACTTTTTTACTTAACTGGATTTTACTGTAAAAATTTGGTTACTGCAACAAGTTAATTACTAGTAAATTGAATCTCTGTCCAAAGACTAGATTTGAAGTTACTCTATTTACATGAAGATGGGTTGTTGTTATTTGTATGTTTTGATTAGACCTTTAGTTAATTAACTGTGAGCTAATTATCTATTATTCCTCTCTATACAGTTGCCATCATGAGAGTTAATAATGTGTTTGCTACACTTAATGGTATTCCCATGCTTAATGGCACAAATTTTAACATTTAAAAAATAAAAATAAAAACACTCGTTTTGGTATATATGGATCTAGACCATGTGTTAAGAGAATCATGTCCTGCACCTCTAATGGATCAAAGCTCCATTCATGACAAGAGAGTCTTTAAGAGGTGGGAGCGGTCTAATCGTATCGGTCTAATGATCATGAAGAATTTTTCAGGACACTAAGTTTAAGGAAAAAGATATTTAGCAATTCCACGACAACTTAGAAGAGCACTTCGTAAGAAGTGATAAGGCGGAGACTAGTGCTACCCTAAGGAAATTAGTCTCTATGAGGTATAAGGGTGAAGAATATACAGGAGTAGTCCTCGATATTTGTCAACTAGCTGGGAAATTAAATGGCTTGAAAATTAAGCCGCCAAAGAAGAGAAAGAGGTCATAGTGGTTCTGTGAATATTGAGCTTATAGGGATAAACTCCATTATTGTGGATTTACTTGCATTAGCGCCTATAGTTTTCAACAAGCATGTTGCTTATATGGTTGGCATTAGTAAATATGCTTAAATTAGTGAGAGTTTATATTTAGTTAGCCTAATATTTGTATTAATGTCATGAAATTTCTAACAGATTTTATGAAATTTCTAGATTATTCATTGTTTTACTCTAAACTATGATCTCATAAAGATTTTAAAGTTGGACCAATTGGGAATAGGCAAGCGTAGATCACATTGTATTGTAATTTCCATGCTACCCATCCACACTTGATCTATGTCATTAATTAAGTAGGTATTTGTGATCATTGTTGGTTTAGTTGCATTATACTGGCGATGGTTGCCCCTTTGTTCCATGTATAGATGAGGCTGATGGATGAGATTGATTTAGGTAATTTTTCAGTTGTGATCACATTTTGGTTGTTGATGGTGATTTATACACAAAATTTGAATTCCCAAAGATGCATAATTGTATAGTCCAAGTCGGAGATTGTTGGGTTTTGGATCACACATCATGTAGGGATCTAAGGATATATGTGCACAAGTTGTATAGACGTACACAAATAATATTTATGATTGTGCATATCTTATCATATTTAATTTTGAATGGGCCTAATTGTGGTGATCTAATTAAAGTTTGGGTAGGATCCTAATTATCCAAACTAGATGTGTTTATTTGCATAATAATATAGTGTGTAGAATTCCTAAGGGAAAAATCATTAAGTCTATGATGGGCAAACTTGTAATTAGCCCATAAAAATTTCTTATAAATAGGGTGTGGTCCCTGACTAAGCACACAATGATCTGAGATTCAGAATTAGGGTTTTTTGAATTAGAGTTTCCATCTCCCCTCTCTGTGTGTGATCAGTTAGAAAAACCACAAGACCCAATCATCTTCATCATTATCAATGTATTCAAGTCCAGGTATGCTTTTGTAATTTATTGTTTGTTCCCAATAATTTCCAATCAAGAAGATCCTGGCTTTTCATAGGGATTATTCCCATTGTGATATCCATCAAGTTCCCTCAAATCATGCCTTTTGAACTACTTTTAATAATTGAACTCAATGTATTTTGTGATACTGAAATTAGATTTATGGTCATCATCACTCCATTAAAAGGTCAGTTGACACTTGTTCTCTCTGAAACTTTCACCATTTAAGGTCTTAGTTATCATGTTATTTAACATATGTGTTATCTATGTGCAAAGGTTCCAGTGCATCTTATTGCCAATAAGGTGTCTTGGAAGTGTCTTTCCTTTTTTGTTCTATTGAATTTCCATTCTTCTCATTTTGTTGTATCTAATATCTCTTCCTTATGACCTTGAGTGAGGAATGATGCCATTATCCTTGTAAGTTTCTCTGTGAAAGAAAAAAGAAACCACCAATCGATGCAATATGTATTTGAATGTCATTAGATTCTCAATTTTAGGAAAAAAAACCGTTAAATATTATTCCATCTTGCAAACTTCATTTTTTTTAATCCTTCAATTTTCCACTTTAAAAAGGATATCTAATTTTGTATGATTGTAAGAGAGTTAAATATTTCAAAGCTCTCTGGCATAATGTGTGAACTTTATTGGGAGTTTCTTATCAGAAGGATGAAGTTGTTTTATTTTAGTGGTTGTTTTTATTGTACAATATTCTATTGGTAAATTGTCCTGGAAGTTTAATGTATAATACATAAGAGCACTTTCTTTGGATATGAAGTTCTTTTATTATTATTATTTAATTTTACTACTGTCTTGCATGTTTATGTGTCAATTGATTACTTGCACAATCATATGAAGTTGATTAGCACCTAATTTTTCCATCGCTCGGCATAATATATATATCATAAGTGATACTTCCTCGCCGTTTTATATTATGCTTGGATTGGGAGATGCAGGTATAGGTATTGAGCAATGGGTGAGGTGGGCTAAGTACTCCAAAGATAAATTCCATGGTTGGTTTGGATTTAATGAACCTTTATCCCCATCTTATAATTGCAGGGTAAAATGGAACTATTTTCGGTTGCATTATACATGTTAGAAGATAGAGAAAGAATGGATCAATCCTCATTCATTGAACAACATACATGTGTGACCCTTTGGGTCTACTTATAGAAATGGACAAGTATACACATATATCTATACATACATATACATGTATACACACATATGTACATCTATCACACCCCCTCCCCAAACTCAAGGCGGATCGTGCGTCTTGATATTGGATAACATGAACATATGCTAATCATGTGTCTATGCCTTTGTAAAGAAATCAGCAATCTAGACCTCTGTAGGAAGATAGTGAAGCGAGACAGTCTGAGTATGTACATGGCATCGAGTGAAGTGCGCATCCACTAAATATATTTGGTCAGTTCATGCTTGACTGGATTTACAGGAATCTGAAGGGCCCCAATACTGTCTAAGTGAATAGGAATAGGAGAGGTGATCGGTACACCAAAATCCTGTAGAATTGAACGGAGCCAGAGCACCTCCTGGACGGTAGAAGCCAACGCATGAACCTCAACCTCAGCACTAGACTTGGTAACGATGGGTTGTTTCTTAGTCTTCCAAACAACAAGAAAAAATGTAAGAAAGACAGAGTAACTAGTAACAGAGACCCAATCATCAGGAGAACTGGCCCAGTTAGGATCAGAATAGCCTTGCAGCAAAGAGTGAACTAGCATAGGTAGAATAGACCATGAGATACAGTGTCACGAAGATATCGCAATTTCGGAATAATATTAGCATAATAAATAAAAGTGGGTGCCGCAACAAGCTGACTGAGAATGTGAACTGCATGGGATATATTAGGATGGGTGACTGTCAAGTAGAGTAAACTGCCAACTAGATGTCAATATCAAGAAAGATCACATAAGGGAATCCCATCTGAAGCACGAAGCTGCGAATGTAACTCCATCGGTGTAGCTATAGTATGGGTATCAATCAAACCAGATAGAGCAAGTAGGTTGTGAGTATATCATTGTTGAGAGAGACAGTAACTATCAGGATGAGAAGTGATCACGATACCCAAGATATAACAAAGCAAACTAAGATCAGTCAACAAGAAAGTCTCACACAACTTCTGCTTCACAAAGGTAATGTCAGCAGAGTCATCGCAAGTAAGGATCATGTCATCCACATATAGAAGAAGAATGGTCTAACTGTGAGGGGAAGAGTGAATGAAGACTGCTGGATCATGTATGCTCAAAGTAAAACCATCAGCCTCAATAAATATACTGAACCGTTTAAACCAGGCCCGTGGAGACTATTTAAGCCTATAGAGTGCACAGTGAAGATGACAAACAAACCCCTAAGGCACCCGAAGCTGGGGGGAGGAGTCAAGTAGACTCCTCTTTAGAAACCAAGATGATGAAGAACCCAACGACGAACAGCCGCAATAGCAACCAAAGTGTGCACAGTAAGCATGTAGGCTACTAGGGCAAAAGTCTCCTTATTGTCACGGCCATACTCTTGCTAAAATCTACGAGCAACCAAACGTACTTTATAGTGCTCAAGAGATCCGTCAGAACGAGTCTTCAGCAGGTAGATCCAATGATAGGTGATGGGAACAACATGAAAAGGAAGGGGAACAAGATCCCATCTATGAGTCTGAGTCAATGCATCAAACTCCTCTACCATGTAATTCCGCCACTTAGTAATCGGACTACTTCCCTATAGTTACCTTCCTCAATGACATCTAAAATGCTAGTGCTAGCACAAGCATAACGGATAGGGGATGTAAAGTGGAGCAATCACGTAAAGAATAAGTGTGAGAGGGTACCTCAGGAGCTAGATCGGTAGTAGGAGAAGCGTCAGAGATGATCGGCCAAGATGGAGAATTTGTGGGATTTCGACGATGGTATGTGAAATGAATAGGCGGATGAGCAAGAGGAAGCAAGAAAGAAGGGGAAGACACTGCAGTAGACCCTCCAAATATAGGAGGAGAGGGGTCAAGAGAGGAGTGAGAAAGAAGCTCAGAAAGAGGGTAAAATGATGGAGGAAAGAAAAATGCAGGGAGAGCATTCTCAACTGAAAGGACAGGGAAAAGGAAAGACAGAGGGACCGAGGGAGAGGGGGACTTAGTAGAAAAAGAAGAAGCATAGAAGGGAGTAGACTCATCAAACGTGGCATCACGGGAGATGCGAATGCGATAAATAACTGGATTATAACAATGACAACCTTTATGCTCAAGGTTATATCCTAGAAAAAAAACAAGAAATAGACTAAGCTGTTAGCTTTGTTCTCTCCCTATGTGAGAGCAAAACAAAGCAACGATAACCAAAAACACAAAGATGATCATATCGGGGAGGTGTCCCATGGAGACACTCACCTGGACTATGACCGAGGTTAATGAGATAAACAACAGTGCCAACAGCTTCTGTTCAGAAATGAGGGGGAAAAAGTGTCTAGAAGAAGAGCATGAGTCATCTCTAATATATATGATGATGCTTGTGTTCAAAAACCCCGTTATGAGGATAAGCCTCAGGAGAAGATAATTGTGCCAAGGTGCTGCAGAAGACAAAAATGCATGAAAGGTATGAGAGATGTACTCACCGCCAAAGTCAGACCGAAAGGTCTTGATAGAGGCAAAGAACTAGGTGCGGATCATAGCGGAAAAAGAGCGATAGAAAGACAATAACTCTCTATGTTGATTCATAAGATAAATCCAGATGAATCGAGTGTAGTCATCCATAAAAAAACATAATAGTGATGACCACCTTTAGCGACAAAGGGAGCGGGACCACAAACTTCAAAGTGAATAAGTTCAAAAGGAGTAATGGTCTGAGACACACTCAAAAGATAAAGATATTAGAGTTGATTACCAAGCTTGTAGCCAAAATTAACGACATTAGAAGGAGGAGAGATAGCTCCTAAAACACCATGATGAACAAGGGATGACATACGAGAAGGACATAAGTGGCCAAGGTGATGATGGCATTTATGATGAGACTAAATGGTAGTATAATAGTGATGAATGAGTACAAGTGAAGATGGAAGAAGAAGGGAATCTAACATATAAACTCCATTATGACGACTGTTAGTTCCAGTCACTGTTGTACAACGATCTTGCACATGACACGAGGTACAATCATAATCAGTGTGCCATCAATAGTGTGAACGTGGGTGATGTAAGATGGTGAATAGGAATATGAAGATGAGTGATATCAGGGGTCATGTGCAGAGTAGCACCAAAGTGAAGAAGCCATAGAGGATAGAAACTACCTAAAGCATACGGAGCAACCTGAGTGGAACTTGCATATCTAATAGAGGAGGTGGAGTCCACTAGATAGGACTGCTGTAACTGCTAATCTGCAGGAAAACCATGTACAGAGTGTGCCTAGGTAGAGTGAGGTGTTGGACGAAGAGGTGAAGCTGGTGAAGAAGTGCCAGGTGGAGCGATAGTATGGACCCCTTATGGAAGAAGCCCCGTGGCAAGTTCTGTCAGCATGAACAAAGGTGGATCCATAAATAGTCATTTTTTTGTCTTGTTTTTTTTTATTTTGTTTTTTTTTAATATGTGGTGGACCACACTATATGGGATGCTTTTAAAAAAGAAGAAAAGAGAAAAAAAATTTTGCAAAGTAAGATGGGCCTTAGGATCATGTTTTGTAATGGTTGGCAAGATTCTACATGTTGGATGCTTGTGCGTGGGCCCTATTTTTTTGGCTGTTTGTGTTTGTAAGGAGAATGCAAATCTTTTCTTGTTGTTTGTTTTGGTAAAGAGAATTAAAATCTTTTTGTGCGTCCAGAAACAAAAGGAAAGGGCCGCGACGAGCAATGGAACTCCAGCGAGAGGGCTGGTCGGTAGGCGAGTGCAGGCGGCGAGCATGTACGAGTGGGCGCGGGTCACCAATGGGTCTGGGAGGATCCTTTTCTTATCAAGAGAAAAGTAGAAAGAGGTGGTTGGTGAGTGAGCAGGCTTGGCGCAACAGCTTATAGATCTGAAGGTTTAACTCGGGGGCAGTGGCGGGTGGGTGCAAGGTTGGTGTGGGCGGTGATGACGTGGTGGCACAGATGGTGGTGACCGGTGATGAAGAAAAGTTGGTCGGTGAGGGAGAGGAAGGTGGCCTAAGAAATGGCCCAGGAAGGATGGCCGGAAGAGAAGATGGCCGGAAGAGGCAACCTAGCTAGTTAGATACCTTGTTAGAAGATAGAGAAACAATGGATAGAGAAACAATGGATCAATCCTCATTCATTGAACAACATATATGTGTGACCCTTTGGGTCTACATATAGAAATGGGCAAGTGTACATATTGACAAACTATTGTTACTTACTCCATTCCAAAATACATATCATTTAAGGATGTTACATAAGAATTGAAGATAGCATTAAATTTTTAAATATTTGATTTAAAAATTAATGAAATTTCTAAACTACCCATTATAAGAACCATTTTTTTTTTTTGGAATATAAATATTACTCTTTTCATTTATATAACTTATTATATTGAATAAGGGTAATGTTACAAAAAAAATAAATAAATCTTATCTTAAAACTCTAAATCGACAATTAATTTCAATTTTTTTTCTTAAAATGACACTTTATTCAAAACGGAGGGAGTATAAAAGAAGTTATTTATAATTTTTAAAATAGAATAAATTAGAAATTATTTTTATAACAAAATTTCATTATATTATTTTTATCACTTTTAAATTTAGAAATGAAATATATTTCCGTTTCTAAATTTAGAGACTAGATTGTATCTTGTTTCTGCTTTAAAATAAATTTAGAAATGAATTAGATTCTGCACACAATCAGGAGGACAAACTAAAATATAAATTCCCATAAAAATAAAAAATAAAAGCATTTAACAATAAAAAATATATATGTATATGTATTTTTGCAAGTGAGTAATTTTTTTTTTTAATAAAGCTAATTATTTCAATGATTGGATACTTTTGCAAGGATAACTTCTCAAACCTGCAAAAGGGTTGAAAAAGATGCTAAAGTACATGCACACATTAAGTTTGAAGAGTTAGAGGGAATGAAAGATGTTTCTAGTGGTTGATAATACTGTTGAAGCACTGAATAAAGCAAAGATAGCATACACACACGGAAAAAAAATAAGTGAACACTTATAGAATGTAAACCTATCAAATGGTTTCATACATAAAAACTATGGTAACCTTCAATTTTTTTTTTTTAGATAGGATGGGGGGTATTCATGGAATTTGAGAGTTGTGATGGGATATAGTAAAAATTGTATTTTTGTTATTTATAATGATTACTTTTGAATTTCTGGTGATGTCTATCTCATATTTAATTTTTTTTTTCTAATAGGATCATGTTAGTGTATATAAGTAGTGATTTATTCCTTGTTGATTTTTTTTTTTTTTTTTACCAATGGAAAAAGTACAAATATAGTCAAGGGCATGCGCATAGCAGGCAATGAAAGTTTGTTCATGTACCCTCACTCGACTGACAAGGGGATTGAGCTACAAGCATACACTCACAGTCGAGGACCCTTGGCACCATTATGTTTAGAGCATCTCAATCACATAGGTAATGAATGCCCCGAAAATCAAACTTTTCATAATGGGCCGGTTTGGTTGGACCAAAGGCCTTTGACATTGCTAGTTGATTTCATTCGTTTTCATGAGGACTTCCCTTTTTCTTTCTTCATTGACCCTAAAAATGAAAGTACAAATGATTGTTCATTTTAGAGTCTTCAAAGCTCCCAAGAATTTCATGATTATATTATTTTTGTTATTTATTTACATTGTTGAAAGAAACCATACTAATTTAATTAGTCTCATATTCTATTTTGTTTTTAGACATAACAAGTCTCGTGTGACTATGATTGTACATGTTGAGCTTTTTAAGCTTTTCATAATTAAGAAGATATATATAGAGAGAGAGACTTTGATAAGTTGAAATACCATACTAACACCACGATTTTAGTTTCCTTAATTTTTGGAGGATGGGCATTTTATAAATTTAATGGGAATTTAGTTGATGTTAAAACATCAATCTATTGTGTGTGAATGATAAGGTAAATTATGTCTCATTTTCATTGTTATATAATCAATTTAAGTTTATCGTCATGCTTAGAGGTTTTTGGTACAAAGTTTTTTTTAAGCAAATATCCAGGATCATTAACAAGTGTTTATAAAAAACTTAACTCTAAAAATTTGGACTTTTTTTTTTTTGTAATTTCAAACATATATGATCAATCATAATTATTTCTCTTCAATTTTTATGGTAGTACAAGTTGTTAAATAAGAATTAGCCATGTTACTTGGATTTAATTTAATGTAAAAGCTTCAGGTTGATAGGATGAGAAAAACATCTCAGAAAGACCTAATGATATTGTATCATAGAAGATAAACATACTGTTGCAAGCCTTTACTATATGAATTATTATCATAGCTAGTAGCACATGATAAATCAAAATTGTATTTTTTAGGAGATAAAAATGGTATTTTAAAAATAATTATTTTGAAAACAGTTTGAGAATTAAAAAAAAATTAACATGATCAAATTTTAATTTAATTTTGTCTTAAGTTTTTATTAAAAAAAATGAAATACTATTTATTGTTATATTAGTGATTTATTTTATAAATAAAATTTTTGACATGTGTCACCACCAGTGGAGGTCAAGATTTGACTATCTTGTAATGTGTGATTAAGATCTAACAATAAAAGAGTGTATGAGGTGGTTTGTCCATATTACCATATTTATATAATTAGAAATTTGATGTTCATCCAAATGAATACATACAAAAAAAATATAGTATCCACAAATCAATAAATTTAATTTAATTTGAGTTTTATTTTTGGTATATAGGTTGCAATTTGTGGTTTTCGCAATCTAGCTTAGATGAATCCAAAAAGTTCTTTGATAAACGTTTTTTCTTTATAAGAGAAGAAACTGCACAACTTTCTCTCTCTTATTTGGTAGGCACTTTCTTCAATGACCATCATCATCAACATACATAATTTTCAATACCATTCTTATCAACATTTATCCCAATCTTTAAAAGAAAGTGCATCTTTTTTCCGATACCAACATTACTATAAATGGTTATCTTTCCTTTTCAAGTAATTATTTCTCATTTTCATTTTTAATTTTTTCATAGATCCTTCCCAATGATTCTTATTCCATCAATGTTTATTTATTTATTTGTGTTTAGAGAAGAATGGATAAGCTGTTGTGGTATAGACATGTTAAGAATACTCAATCTATGATTTTGAAGAGATGTATTATACAAATTATCTGTTAAAATGGTGGGCGTGATTATATTTATTATTAGAATTGCAAAAATGTCACGTCTACTCTAAATGGACGTAATAAATTTAGTAGATCTTCTTCCAAGATAAATTTGACAAATGAATCTGATTTGTTTTTTTTTTTTCCTGTATCATTATTTGGACCATATTGAATTAGTTTGTGATCATCTTAATTAAATTTTTTTAATTAAAGAATTTTCTATGATCGGCTATTTGACCACCATTTTTCTTTGAACTTTTTTTAAAGAGTATATTACAAATAATTTATAAATTTTTAAACTTTCTTTATATAGCTATAATAAGAAAAATCAAAACAAAAGTTTTTTTGATTAAAATGTTTCAAATCTACTCCTATATATTTTTCTCTTTCTCTTTTTGGTAATTTTTCATAATTATCAATAAAATATTTACATATTGACATATATATATATATATATACATATATGTAATTTATATTTTACAATAAGATCCAATCTTACTCAAATACTCAAAGTACATTCTTCAATTGCGATTTTTATAATAATTCATCCACTCTACAAAGAGACAAGTATAACTTTACTTTTCCTAGATAAACACATAGTTTTAAGACATGCTTATGCCAAAATTGCTTATACGCATTTTTGAATTACAAAGCATTAAAATTAGGTATTTGGTAGTATTATAGTTACTTTATTAATATATCTTATGAATATCGAAAGATCACACATAAGGTAATAGATTAAAATTATTTTGAAATTTTTTTTAATGATGTCTTCTCTAGACTAATTTAGATAGTTTATTATTTATGTATTAGAGATGCCTATTTCCTTTAGATTGAAAACATCAAAAACAACTCCCCCTACATTCACCACGCACTTGAACTGGGCACATGCTCACCATACTAACATTTACTTTTTTTTATTCAAAGAGAGAAACATGGAGAAGAAGGTGTGTGCAATTTGGCTTAAGAATGATGAGGAATAGCCCTTACTAGATGTGAAGACATGATGGAAAAAACATGGTCCTATGCCAAAGTTTGCCTTACAAGCAATAAGGACCCTTGTTTAAGGACACCAGGGTCATACACCTTCATTGTCAATGGTCACTTTAGAGGAATAAATGCACTTTGTAGGAATTGGATGGCTTTGCATGGATTCTGATCACATGGTTTGTGAAGCTATTAGCCACCCAATAAGTTCATTTCATCTTTAAAGACTGAACTCGTGGCTTTCTTTGTAGTTTCTAAAGCTTTAAACAATTATAACGCAGGAGGCCCTATTAGAATATTAAAAGGTTGTGAACTTGTTGTAAGCATACTTAAGGGAGTAACAAGACCACCCACAGAGTTTGTTGATTTGGTTGAAAAAATAAGGTACAACTTTGCTGTAGTTGAGGTTGAGGTTGTGTGTGTTTGTGAGAAGTTCACATTTGCTGCACATAGGCTTGCTAGTTTGGCTACTTTCATTAGGAATCTCAATAATGGAAGGATGCAATTCCTCATGGTCTTATTGACTCTGTTGCTAACTATTTTTATTGATCATAAAATCTTTTCCTCTGCCTATCTAGTTGTGTGTATGTAGTGTTTGCGAAACTTTGGTTTTTAAAGTTTTTAAGACATAAATGTAAGTTTTTTATTTCTTATTTGGAAGTAGTGGTTTTTGCTTAAACCTTTATTTTTTTTTTTGGTACAAAATGGATAAATTATGCCACCATTACAAGAAAAGTATAGTAAAATGTATAAACATTGCCATCAAAATAAAGAAAAGAAAATATACAAATAAAATATGAATAAATAATAAACTATTGTCAATAGGATACAAAAAACAAATCACCTTCACAAATCATTGATTCCAAACCCTTGTTGCCATCAAATCACCTTTACAAGATGGTTGCTTACATCACCCTTGATTCAGTCAAATTCTCTAATATTTGATGTTTGCCATCTTATAATTTTTCTAGTTGTATCGGATGGTTGACTCAAAACAATTATCTTGTTGTATGGGTACTATTCTGATTATTAGTAATATTATTGCTAAGATAATTGTTATTGTTGCTAATAGAAGTTTTTATGCTATTTCTGTGTATTTTATGTCTGTTTAGTTAGGGTTTTGAGCACTTCCCTATATGTTGCTAGTCAAGAGTTTCATGAGTCTAGTGAGGAGTATTGCTCTTAGTAAATTAGAGTAGTCAACTGAGTATTAAAGGTGATTTTTCCAACTATAATTTTAAAATTCTTAAACTACATATATAATTCTAAAATGGATTTGGTGTAAATATATGATATTTTTGGAAACTACAAGATGCTATTCAGCATAGGTATTATTTGGAAAACCGAAACACTAATAAATCGAGGATGGTTGCTATTTCTGGAAAATCCTTAAAAAATAGTAATTGGCTTCTATTATACTTTAAGATGGTGTTTGTTTGGCCAATCATTATTATTTTTAGGGTATCTTGTCTCTTTGCAAAAAAAAAAACAAAGAAGGAATGTGGGGGATTTGAAAGCCCATGTAATTACAAAATCCATCAAAGTTATTTGTTTTATTAATTGGATTTTAAAAAATAAATGTATTTTGAAATACAATAACTTGTGGAATAGGTTGAAACTATGCTAATTTGGGCATAGTTCACATTGTTGGATTTTAAACCCCAAAGGAAGCCTTATGTGATTGTCACCTGAGGCTTAAATGCGAATTTTGAGATATAGAACAACATTCAAAGTTTGGTCTTTTTTCAAGGGATGCCAATTTAAACTATCAATAGTGTGTGCCACTAGTGTAAATATATGCAATTTAAACATGAGAATTTTCTTTGTGGCCTTATCCTTTTTTGCCCCCACCCCACAATGACAAAACCTATATAAATATTGAATCAATTTTTGAAGCTGATATTAAATATTCTATGAAATGAAGGAAAATAAGGATATGTGTGTGTGTACAAACATCTATAAAAAAAATCTCTTAAAGATTTTCATCCTACTAAAAAACTAAATATACTTAAATATATTATTTAAATTATAGAACCTCTATACATAGTAGATATTATTTTCATTCAATATTGAAAAATAGTTTCATTCATGATCTTGATAATTTGCCTTTTTTCCCAAACAAAAATATGTACATTTTTATTTCCAAACAACAAAGTTGTTGATTTCAGACATTGTCTTTATTGTAAGATTACGTGGTATATGTTTGTAAATAACTTTTGAGAAATAGCAATTAGATGGGTAAATTTTGATAATATATTATTAATATGAATACCAAACAAATAAAGTAAATTTTATGCAACAAGAACATAATCATATATTAAATTAATTAATTAATTATTCATATATCTATTTATTTGTTCTATGATTAATAAAAACTTATAAGGCATTTTGTAGTTAATAAACTTATTGCTCTCTCAAGGAAAGGACAACCTCACCCTAGGTACTTATGTCTTTTATATATATCATGCCAAATAACGTTGCAAAAATCCATATTTACAAATCCAACTAATCAAACACAAAGTTTTATAATCCAACATTTTACATACATCGAACCAAGCACTGGATTTGACTTTCCTATATTTTCAAAAGCAGGATTTACAAATATACTTTAATTAGAAATCACTACATTTTCAATTACAATTAACCAAATGGCACCTTTAGAAATATCATTATACATGATTCTACTTTGTACTCATACTGTTAAATTCATAGTATTATTAGTCTTACGAATTCCATTGCTTTAGAAAATTCTGAGCTTTATATATATACACATACTTGTTTCAAAAATTTATAATCTTAGTTCAACAATATATATGCTTCTTTATTCATGTATTTATGCACAAGTATTTCTACATACTTCTATATATTTTTCAAGAATACTTGGATAATTACCTTAACATATGTATATCTATGTATTCAACCATGTATGTAAAGATATTTAATTTGGATATTATCAGGGAAATTCTGCATAATTTATTCTAAAAGTTTAAGATATTAGATTAACATAGTGTTCTGTTAGAATGTATGTATCCTAGTAATTTCAGAATATTGCTACTATAATAGCTATCATCAACATAAGGAATTTTAGTTTTTATGCTCGAAGTATCCAGTAAAAATATTTTGTTCATTAAAATTCCGCACAGTGTGACTTAATCCTATTTGTAGTTGGGGAAGAATGGACTGTTGTTTGATTATTCTTATTTCTTGAAATTCTTAACTTATTTTATTGAATGTATTTGTTTAATTGTTAGATATTAGTTATTATATTTATTTTCTATAAAATGTTGTTTTGGCATTCGTATATGCAAGTATTCTAATGCTTTGCCAATGGAGAAGAACATTGGTGGTGTTAACATATATCTATTATTCTGACATAATTGCATATCTGGTTTTGTCCTATAGAACTTGTGATGGAAGCTATGGGGTCCAATGCCACCATCTCCACCCTAAACAATGGGATTTTGAGATGCTAGAAACATTGGCCTCTGGCTTTGGGCACTGGTTATAGATCAATGAGCACACCCTTAACTCCACCTGCAAATTTGATAGCTTGTATGCTAGATTGATCTCTTGAAACCTCTAAAAATGGGTCTTTGGATATTGTGAAAAGTGCATCAAGTCATATTTTTTTCTTTGTGGTGTTGTCAAAACGAGCACACTGTAAACAACTACGATCATCATCCAATCATCTTGATTGTAACAGTGGAAAGGGATGACCTTCTTTCTGTTAACTGGGATTCTTGCTTCCAAGAAATACAGGTGGAGCAAGAAGGACAAGATGGGGACTCGAGTGTTAAGCATGTGAAAGTTAATTTAATGGAAGCCGGTTTGGTGACAACATCAAACAACAACTTCGGTTTTGGCCCATCCTTAGTTTTCCATCTTCACCTGGCTGTCGCCATGGATGAGGAGTGCATCTTACTCCCTGGTGCTCCATTGATGCAACTCTAGGCAACACATGACAACCTCTGGCCTAGAACTCCACTAATACCCTCGTGTGGAAAGTCAAGAATGTGCTCAGGCCGCCCCCACCCACCCAATCCTTATGTTGAAGATATGAAAGAAGATGATTAAGGTGGCTCGGACGAACCTGATGATGCCAATGATGAAAAAACTCAGGTCAAATGCCACAAGTACATCATAGTGTAGGCCCTAGCCTCTAAAGGAAATTTGGCAGCTAGATCTTGCTCCAAGAGAGGAAGAAAAATATCTATTTCCTAGTAAGATGGTTTTACTTGTAATTTCCTTTAATTCTATCTTTGTAGTTCATTGATAAAACAAACATATTATGCTAGAATTGTGAAGAGGTTTCTAAATCCATAGCTATGAACAAGATTTGAAACATGACAGTGGAGCTAAGCCCTGTTATCTTTTATCTTGTAGAAATATAATGAGTAAAGAGCTACTCATTTTTGTAGTAAATTTACTAAATAATGGGAGTGGGTTACTATCAATACTACTTAAACATCTGGTGGTTTAATTATGCTTTAGACATTGGCATAATGCTAAAATAACTCTTCTTACTTTCTCTATATTTAGTTTGAATTTAATTATCTCCTCATATAAACCTAAGGAATGGATTTTATCTATGGTTTATAATGCTCAAAATATTTCTGCTCAAAAAGATTTTTGGCATGATTTATCATGTTATAATGCTAAAATAACTCTTCTTACTTTCTCTATATTTAGTTTGAATTTAATTATCTCCTCATATAAACCTAAGGAATGGATTTTATCTATGGTTTATAATGCTCAAAATATTTCTGCTCAAAAAGATTTTTGGCATGATTTATCATGCTTAATTGCTTTAAATTTTTCTTGACTGCTACTTGGGGATTTTAATCCAAGGTAGTTAGACCTAGCTCGGGCATTAACCCAGCCAAGCTCAGGGGTCAAGGGTTGATGATTCAACTGGGTCGAACCGGGGTTGAACCAGAGTCAATTAGAAAATATAAAAAATATTTTATAATAATTAATTATGATAAAAAATAATATAACTTATATTTTAACAATTCGAAAACACAATTAATTAAATGTGATATTTAAAATTTTAATTTTATATATTTTCTCTGATTATTAGAATATTTAAAATATAATTAAATTAATATTTAAAATTGTACTTTTATATACTATCATTAATTTTTTAAATATATAAAATATTAAAAAAACTCAATAATTATATCCTCCTCAATTCTCTCCCAACTCGGAACTCACAAAAAGAAAAAAAAAACAGATCACTTGCACCACACCATCTCTCTCTCTCTCTCTCTCTCTCTCTCTCTCTCGCTTCTCCATTTTCCCCCACTTCGTCAGATCTTCTCTTCTTTGTCTGCTGCCTTTCTGGAGCTTCTCCCGCACTTCTTATCGTCGCCGCTCATGGTCGCTTTCTTGTGGTTTTTCCTCACTTTCTTTGCCACTAATTTTTTTATTTTTTGAAAAATTTAATCTATTTAACCTTTTAGATCTAGCCAAGTCACCCAATTTCCGAGTAACCTGCCACATTACCTGGTTTTTTACCGGGTTTTTTCAAAGCCAGGTCATGGGGTGTAGCCAGACCGGCCTCATTGCCAGTTCTCGATTTTTTTGATCAAACCGGCTGAGCCTGTTTGAGTTTGACAACATTGTTTTAATGTATTATTAATCATTGTAAGCATCATGGTAGGAATTTCAATCTTTATGCTGCTAAATCTAGATGCTTTTAGGATTTTAACTCTAAAAATCAATAGTTACATTCAGGGTTTGTTGGGTGTACCTTCACTTGGTGTAATGGTCAAGATGATCTCGCTAGGAGATGGGCTCCGTTTATATAGGTTTCTAGCTAATTGTTCATAGATCTTTAACTTTGATGCTTACAATTACCATCACGTCCCTAAAACAACATCTTATCATTCTCTTGTTTTGTTATCTTTTATCTCCCATGTTTATGATAAGAGTATTTTTTTAAAAATTCAACAATTATTGGTTTAAGTATCAATGATATCATAATTTTGTTAATAAAGCATGGAATTTCAATCCTAATGGCTCTCCCATGGATGTGTTTTTTATATTTAATTGGTTGTAGCAAAGAACATCTTGTTGAGTTGAGACTTTTAAGAATGAATTTTGCTGAGACTGATATCCAAAATATTTAAAGGATTTCAATATCCTAGAAGCTATTAACGCTTCTAATCACTTTAATTCCTTTCGTAGTCTAGCTCTAAGATCCCTCTATGATCGGCACTCTGCTCTTCTAAGACAAAATGGCCCCAAATGGACCCAAAGGACCAAGCTTAGGTTACTTAAAAATGGTGATTGCAACACTACATACATCTCCAATAGAATCTCTAGCTTGATAGATGATTTTGGTAACACTCATTATGATTTTAATAGTGTTTGTAAATGCTTTAGTGAATATTTGGACTGCTTCACCTGATATTTATGTTCATCGCCTTAATGAGCTTCCATATGATTTGAACACCCTTAGTAAAGGAAAACAAAAAATATTTAATTAGGCCAGTGAGTTTAGATGAGGTTTTTCTCACTATCAAACCAATGCCTAGAGGGAAAAATGTTGGTCTTGATGGCTTGAACATTGAGTTTTATCTATTTTACTTGGCAATAATTATGCACCCTTTTCTCTTTAACACTATTACTTTTTTGTCCAAACTATATCTTTACCTAAATCATGGGGTTAAACCTAGTGGTGCTTATTCGTAAAAGGACTGTCCGAAAAAAGTAACTAATTTCAGAACTATCTTATTATGCACCACTTGCTAGAAGATAATTTCTAGAACCCACTCAAATAGGCTAAATAAATGTTATGCATAAATTTGAGGCTACAAAATAGAATGGTTTCAAAGATAGTAGATCTAGTCATGATAACATTATAACTGTCCAAAAAATTGTGCATTCCGTAGACTACGATACCAAGAATCTCCCTTGGATTCTTCTTATGTTTGATATTCAGAAATCGTGTAATGTTTTAGACTATATGCCATTCTTGCTGCCCTAGCTCTTGTGAAATTTCTCTCAACTTGGATTATCTCAATCAAATCATGCATCTCCTTTGTTATTTCTCCTTTCTCATCAATGGGCAACCTTCATCTTAGATTGTCAGTCATAGGGGGCAGACTGGGAGACCCTATAATTTTGCTATTTTGGTGTTTATTTCTTGAAAAGTTTTAAAGGGAGAAAAAATGGGAAAACTCTGCATATCTATTTGGAAATCCATTTCGCTATATAATTTCCTTTAATTCTATATTTTTAGTTCACTGATAAAACTAACATATTATGCTTGAATTGCTAAGAGGTTTCTAAATCTGTAGCTATAAACAAGATTTGAAACATGACAGTGGGGCTAAGCCCTGTTATCTTCTATCTTGTAGAAGTATAATGAGTGAAGAGCTACTCATTTTTGTAGTAAATTTATTAATTACTGGGAGTGGGTTGCTATCAATACTACTCAAACATCTGGTGGTTTAATTATGCTTTAGACATTGGCATATTGCTAAAATAACTCGTCTTACTTCCTCTAATTTTAGTTTGAATTTAATTATCTCCTCATACAAACCTAAGGAATAGATTTTATCTATGGTTTATAATCCTCAAAATATTTCTGCGCAAAAAGGTTTTTGGCATGATTTATCATGTTTAATTGCTTTAAATCTTTCTTGATTGCTACTTAAGAAATTTAATCTAAGGTAGTCAGACTCGGCCCGGGCGTTAACCCGGCCAAGCTCAGGGGTTAGGGGTCTATGGGTTCAACCGGGTCGAACCGGAGTCAATAATAAAATATTAAAAAAATATTTTATAATAATTAATAATGATAAAAAAATAATATGACCTATATTTTAACAATTAAAAAAATAATTAATTAAATGTGATATTTAAAGTTTTTATTCCATATATTTTATCTGATTTTTAAAATATTTAAAATATAATTAAATTAATATTTAAATTGTATTTTTATTTACTATCATTAATTTTTAAAATATAAAATACTAAAAAAACTCGATAATTAAATTCTCCTCAATCCTCTCGCAACTCGGAACTCACAAAAGAAAAAAAAAACAGATCACTTGCACCACACCATCTCTCTCTCTCTCTTCTCAGTTCTTCACTTCTCCCTAACTTCTTCAAATCTTCTCGTCACGGCCGACCCTCTCTCACTCTCTCTCTCTTTCTCTTCTACGTTTTCCCTCACTTCTTTAGATTTTCTCATCTCGGTTGGTCGTCTCTCTGCAGCTTTTCCCGCACTTCTTATCGCCACCGCTAGTGGTCGTTTTCTTCTGGTTTTCCCTCACTTTATTTGCCACCGGTTTTTTTATTTTCTGAAAAAAATTAATCTATTTAACCCATTAAATCTAGCCGGGTCACCTGGTTTCTTGGTAACCGGCCAGGTCACCTAGTTTTTTACAGGGTTTTTTCAAAGCCAGGTCATGGGGTGTAGCCGGACCGGCCTCATGGCCGGTTCGCGATTTTCTCGATCAAATCGGCCGAGCACATCTAGGTTTGATAACATTGTTTTAATCTATTCTTAATCATTGTGAGCATCGTGGTAGGAATTTCAATCATTATGTTGCTAAATCTAGATGCTTTCATGATTTTAACTCTACAAATCAATTGCTACATTTAGGGTTTGTCAGGTGTACCTTCACTTAGTGTATTGGTCAAGATGATCTTGCTAGGAGATGGGCTCAGTTTATACAAGTTTCTTGCTAATTGTTCCCGGATCTTTAACTTTGATGCTTACAATAACCATCACGTCCCTAAAACAACATCTTATCATTCTCTTGTTTTGTTATCTGTTATCTCCCATGTTTATCATAAGAGTAATTTTTTAAAATTCAACAATTATTGGTTTAAGTATCAAGGATGTTATAATTTTGTTAATAAAGCATGGAAATTCAATCCTAATGGCTCTCCCATGGATGTGTTTTTTATATTTAATTGGTTGTAGCAAAGAACATCTTGTTGAGTTGAGACTTTTAAGAATGAATTTTGCTGAGACTGATATCCAAAATATTTAAAGGATTTCAATATCCTAGAAGCTATTAACGCTTCTAATCACTTTAATTCCTTTCGTAGTCTAGCTCTAAGATCCCTCTATGATCGGCACTCTGCTCTTCTAAGACAAAATGGCCCCAAATGGACACAATGGACCAAGCTTAGGTTACTTAAAAATGGTGATTGCAACACTACATACATCTCCAATAGAATCTCTAGCTTGATAGATGATTTTGGTAACACTCATTATGATTTTAATAGTGTTTGTAAATGCTTTAGTGAATATTTGGACTGCTTCACCTGATATTATGTTCATAGCCTTAATGAGCTTCCATATGATTTGAACACCCTTAGTAAAGGAAAACAAAAAATATTTAATTAGGCCAGTGAGTTTAGATGAGGTTTTTCTCACTATCAAACCAATGCCTAGAGGGAAAAATGTTGGTCTTGATGGCTTGAACATTGAGTTTTATCTATTTTACTTGGCAATAATCATGGACCCTTTTCTCTTTAACACTATTACTTTTTTGTCCAAACTTTATCTTTACCTAAATCATGGGGTTAAACCTAGTGGTGTTTATTCGTAAAAGGACTGTCCCAAAAAAAGTAACTAATTTCAGAACTATCTTATTATGCACCACTTGCTAGAAGATAATTTCTAGAACCCACTCAAATAGGCTAAAAAAATGTTATGCATAAATTTGAGGGTACAAAATAGAATGGTTTCATAGATAGTAGATCTAGTCATGATAACATTATAACTGTCCAAAAAATTTTCCATTCCCTAGACTACGATACCAAGAATCTCCCATGGATTCTTCTTAAGTTTGATATTCAGAAATCGTGTAATGCTTTAGACTGTATGCCATTCTTGCTGCCCTAGCTCTTGTGAAATTTCTCTCAACTTGGATTATCTCAATCAAATCATGCATCTCCTTTGTTATTTCTCCTTTCTCATCAATGGGCAACCTTCACCTTAGATTGTTAGTCATAGGGGGCAGACAGGGAGACCCTATATCCGCTTTCTTGTTTTTATTAGTTAGGCAAAATCTTTCAACTAGAATTAATCATCATCTAACGTTAAACATGATTCTGGGTCTTAATATTAGGTAATTTACTAATTTTAACCATTTAATATTTGCTGATGACCTTGCAATTATTACTAGGCTTCTAAAGTAGCTGCTACAAGCTATAAGCTATGTTGGACACTTATAATAATTATACATGTCCAAAGGCCAACTTGGCAAGTCCATGTTTCATGTACCGAGTTAGTGTAATACCAAGCTTGCCTTAGCCTTGAATCACATCTTTAAGATGAACTCATGTAGGTTTCATTTCAAATACTTATGTGTCTTGATATTTCATAAGAGAATATCTAGAAATCAAAGCCATTATCAAATAGATAGTGCATCAACCTCCATTAATTCATGGAAAAATGTCTTAAATTTCCACAATATGGAAAGATGTTCTTATTAATATTTCTATTTTTTCTATTGTTACATAGCTACTATCTTGCTATCTCCAAACTTACATAGCAATAGAAGTGGTTTTCACTCCATTAATTGTAGTGATATTACCTTGTCAAAGACTAGGGGGGAGGGTTGTTCTTAGGAATGCTACATAAGTTTTGATGACCAAAAACATCTTTACTATTATTAACACTAAGGACAAACAATGGGTTCATATTCTCAATTTTATGTATGGTAATTTTGATATGTGGGTCAGCTTCGCTCTAGCTAAAGCTTCTTGGTTTTATAAAATTCTTAGCAAAACTACTAAAAAGCTAAGATATGATCAAACTTTGATTTAATTCTATCTTAAGTTTTTAAAAAAGCAAAACTAAATACTTTTCTTCTTGTTATATTAGTGTTTTCTTTTATAAATAAAACATTTGACAAGTGCCACAGCCACATAGGAGATCTAGAGTTTGATTCTTTTGTAATGTGTGATTAAGACCTAATAATAAAAAGGTGTGTAGGGTAGTTTGATCTATATATATATATATATATATATATATATATATATATATATATATACATACATATATATATATATATTTAAAAAATTTGAATTTGATGTATATCCAAATCAATACAAACAAAAATAAAAATAAAAATAAAAATTTAACAAATCAATAAATTTAATTTAATTTATGTTTTTTTGTTTGTATATGGATTGCAGCCGGAAGCTCTCTCTCTCTCTCTCTCTCTCTCTCTTGTTTGGTAGGCCCTCTCTTTATTGACCATCATCATCAGCATACATAATTTTCAATACCATCCTCGTTAACATTTCATCCCCAATCTTTAAAAAAAATGCATCTTCTTTCAATACTAGCATTTCTACAAATGGTTATATTTTTTTTAGGTAATTATTTCTTGATTTCTTTTCAATTTTCTTATAGTTTCTTCTCAATGATTTCTGTTCTATCAATGTTTATTTATTTATTAGTGTTTTGGAAAATGTGGATAAGTTGTTGTGATATATACATGTCAGGAACACTCGATCTATGATTTCGAAGGGATGTATTATACTAATTCTCTATGAAAATGATTAGTGTGATTATATTTATTTTTAGAATTAGTAAAATGTCACTTGTTCTCCAAATGAGCGTAATAAATTTAGTATATCTTGGTTTTTTCCCCTCAATTATTATCTTGACCAGATTGAATTAAATTGTGATCATCTTGATTATATTTTTTTAGTAATTTTCTACAGTTGCTATTTTGACTGCCATTTGTTTGAATTTTCTTAAAAATAGAGTATATTATAATAATTTACTAACTTTTACACATTCTTTATATACTATAACATGAAAAATCAAAACAATTTTTTTATTAAAATGTTTCAAATATGCTCCCCCTGTATTTCTCTTTTTTATGGTAATTTTTTCATAATTATCGTGATAATCTGTACATATTGACATATATATATATATATATATATCTTATATTTTACTACAAGACCCAATATTACTCAAATACTCAAATTTCATTCTGCAATTGCAATTTTATAATAATTTATCCTCTCTACAAAGAGACAAGTACAACTTTGCTCTTCCCAGATAAACAGTAATGTATGAGGCATGTTTATCTGGAAGTCGCCTATATGCATTTCTGAATATAGGAACATTAAAATCAGTCATTTAATAGTGGCTTTATTGATATATCTTATGAATATCAAAAGGTCACACCTATGGTAATTGATTAAAATTCATTTGAACAATTTTTTTTAATCATGTCCTCTCTAGACTAATTTATATAGTTTATTATTTATGTATCAGAGCTGCATACTTCCTTTAGATCGAAGATATCAAAAACAACACCCTTTACATTCACCATGCACTTGAGCTTGGCACATACTCACCATACTAACATTTACTCTTTTTATTCGAAGAGAGAAACATGAAGAAGAAGGTGTGCAACTTGGCTTAAGGATGATGAGAAAGAGCCGTTACTAGATGTGGAGAACATGATGAAAACAGTACGGTCCTATGCCAAAGACTGTCTTCCAAGCAATAAGGACCCTCATTTAAGGACACGAGGGTCCTACCAATTCATTGTCAATGGTGCCTTTAGAGGAATGAATGTACTTGCAAGAGTTGGGTGGCTTTGCATGGATTCTGATCACATTGTTTGCGAAGCTATTAGCCACCCAATAAGGTGGCCTTAATCTTTAGAGACTAAACTCATGACTCTCTTTGTTTTGCAGTTTTGAAAGCTTTAAGCAGTTATAATGCAGGAGGTCCTACAAGAATATTGACTGCAAACTTGCTGTAAGCATACTGAAGGGAGTTACAAGACCACCCCCAGAGTTTGCAGATTTGGTTGGAAAAATAAGGTACAACTTTGCTGCAGTTAAGGTTGAGATTATGCATGTTTGTGAGAAGTTCACATCTGCTGCACATAGGCTTACTTGTTTGGCTGCTTTCATTGGGAATTCTCAATACTGGAAAGATAAATTTCTAATGATCTTATTGACTTTGTTGCCAACTTTTTTGATTGATCATAAAACTTTTTCTCGGTTGTCAGCTCTTTTGATTCATCATAAAATTTTGTCTCTAGCTCTCTAATTGTGTGTATATAGTGTTTATGGACATTTTGTTTAATTGTTTTCTAAGGCGTAAATGAAAGTTTTTTATTTCTTGTTTGGAAGCAGTGGTTTTTTTTTTTTTGGGATAATATGCATAAATCATGGCACCATAACAAAAAAAAGTATAGAAAAATGTATAAATGTTGCCAAAGTTAAGAAAATATATAAATAAAAGAGGATTAAAAAATAAATTGTTGTTGATAGAATACGGAAAACAAAAGTTGCCTTATTTAGTAGAGAAAATCGTAAATAATGTCCTCTAAATTGTTACAAAATTGATTGCTAAGAAGAGGATAGGAGTTAACTTAAGCAAACTCATTTTAACATGGCTAATTAATTATTAGAAGTTTTACTTCTTCAATTCCAAGGCCTCAGTGTAAGAAGCTTAAATTTTATTAATATAAGAATTAAATTTAACGTTACAAAGATTATGCTAATAAATAGGAGGTTTTGAATAGTGGTATGGTTCTTAGCGATTTATCTATATGGAAGTTTAATTACAAGTGTGCCATATAAAAAAGATTTAAGAGCAATCATTTGTACTTTTTACTTGATTCGAATTGAAGCAACACCCAATAAAAGGTCCCCAGGGTTGATGTTGAATTAATTCTAAAATGTGATTGATAAAACATCTGCCAGATGCTCCTACGTTGTTTTCACTTCATCCAAAATTATAAATTGAACTAGTATGAGAAACTGCATTGCACCATTCATTATTTAGCAACTTGAAAGTAAAAGATTCATAAGACCCCAAAGTTTGCATCATGGGTTTGCTTTTGCGATAATCTCAAGGATCCTAATCCTTCATATTGACCAGCCAACATCGGTTGCGATAACTTTCAAAGTCATTGCATATTCTCCACTTTTTGTGTTCACGAATAGAACATTTTGTTGCCTTGGTTCTTGGTTTCATACTTGTCCTGATGTTGCAGAAGATGCTCCGTGGTTATTCATTCAGCATTGTTCTGTGTTTAAATTTTTTAAAATGTTGATTGTTTGAAGAATATGTCATGCTTCTCTGCCATTCATTTATGAGGGTGAAGGTATTCTATAAGTTGGATGAATCTACCTTGGAAATTGCAATACAACTTTCAAAAGAATCTGGTGCCCTTACCTGAGTAATACTAGCCTTGGAGTCTGCAAGTAATCAGGAGAAGACAATAGGAAAAGCTATTTACAGTTTCGCAATATTGTTAATCATATTTTTCCTAATAACTTGGTCTGTCTTATCATCTTTTTTTCCTTGCGGGTGTGTCTTTACGGAGGTCATGTGAAATCGTAGAAGAATGATCTTGGAGAAGAGTTGCTTTTTTTGTTAGCAATAAGGTACCGACCATTTTCTGGATATTTCTTTTCTGCATGAAAATAAATTGATATGGGACTGAACCTTTATTCCTGATGGATACAGCCTTTTTCCTAGTCATGTTTAATTTTCATACTCTTACATTTTCATGTTTTCATGCCTATTTTTCTTCTCCAATCATACATAGAGCAAGATGGAGAAAAATCAGTTTAATTGAGATTAATTTGAAAGGCTTGGTTTTATTATTCTTCAAAAAGGATTTCATGCGTGTGGCATTACCAATTTAAACAAATGCTATTTTAACCTCCTAAGATGGGGAAACTAAATTTCATTTTGGTGCATTATACATGGATAGAGGGAATTCGCTGGTTATGAAATTTGAATATCTGTAGAATGCCCACATCAAATAACAAAATACTATAAAAAGGATGAATTGGTTATGGATAGCACATGCACTCCTCAGAGCATGATTCCTTTCTGTGCCCATCCTCTCCTTCCTATACCTGTTCAATGCTTGCTCACCCAAGAAACAACTGAAACCATGGGTGTGCATTCAGGCAGTTGCATTGCTGCACAATTCTTATCTTTAGGAGGCTAAATGCTCAAATGAAAGTATTTTGCTAGAAGATAGTTTTGAATCATGTCTTTATTAGGATCAACTTTCAAACTATAAGTTAATCAGATTGCTAGGGCATATACTATGAGAAAAATTAGTTTCAGTTGATAAAGGTGTTAAGGCTTGGTAGGTTGATGTTCTGGTTAGGACTGGGATTAGCAAATAAGTCCTATTTAAGATAGAATTATTGATCTTTTGAAGTGTGTTTGCACTAGATTTGGGGGATTTCCTTAAATACAATTGTTTCTGAAATGGTCATAGAAAACATCATCTCACCTAAGATTTTATGAACTATTATTACCATCTTTCTGTATGTCACTCTGTTCTTGGCATGTAGCTCATATATTTATTTTATTTTATTTTAGTTTAGTTTTTAATGTTTTATTAATCTGCTTCTTTTAAAATCTAACATGGCATAATATGATGTATTTTCTTTATCAATCTGCTTCTGTATTTTGTAATGGCACAACTGTTACAATCTAACTGCAGTTGTCAAACTTTGGACCTCTCGAACAACACTTAATCACCACCTTTTCCAATTAATAGCACCAGCAAAACTTTTGTTAATTTGATTCTCAAGCCATCTGATGAAGATTCCAAGATCTGGCCTCATAGGTATTGTTTGTAAATGGATTTACTACTTATTCCTTTAATAACATTCTACGAAAATTATATTAGCTTAATTGTTTAATTTTATACACAAGCATTTTTTAAATCTATTTGTGCTTTTTAATTATTACTATTTATTTGAAATTATCTTAAATATTTTTGAATTTTAAAAATTATATTTGATTTTTGGAAAACAAATTACATAGTAGCTGACAAGATTCAAACGCATGACAACATCCTTATAATAACATTGCTATGGCCAATCAAAAATAGATCTTTTTATTAATATTATTCCTTTAATAAAACATATAAAGGATAAGTAAGCCCTACACTATTCAAATTTAGTCTCACTTCCGTCCGTGTGGTAACTATCTAAAAAGGAGACATATATAGCCAAACTAATTTTTTGTTATTGTTTTTCACATTTCTATTATTTTTTAAAATTACATTTTTATAATTTTATTTTAAAAATATTAAAACCAGGTGGGCATGTCTAGCCCTACCTGTTTGTCTGGGTGTCCCCTGGCTGGGTTTGTCGTGCCCCCCTTTAGGCCAATCCGGTGAAGGCCAACCTAGACCCATTGGATTGGGCCCGGTTAATCCACTTGTGCCCACCTTTGGTTTACAACTATGAAAAATAGTTAATAAATATCTAATTTTTTTTAAAAAAAATAATTTTTATATACCACTCTTATTTATTTAAAGTAAACATTCAATAAAAACCTCATTTAGTTTTATATTGGTGTTCTCCACTTTCCAAAAATCCTACTCTCTCTACTGCTCTCCTTCCCCTCTTGCTAAACTCACTCATGGCGATTCTCTCTGCCCAATGCTTTGGTAGGTGCCAATCCCGGGATCTATGGAGCATTTGGATTTGGAGGAGGTGAACATGTTTACCGTTGGTATTTCTCCTCTTTTTGTGTTTTTTTCCACTCTACAAATTTTGATTTGTGTTGGATATATGGTTCAAGGATTGATATATATATATATATATATATATATATATATATATATATATATATATATATATTGTTTAAAATGGTGTTGTGAAGGGGTGTCGATGGTGCAAGGATTCACCGAGTTTATTTCAAAAAAAAAAATTTCCCCGTCACCGGGGATTACCGCATTCATTGATTCCCCCATCTATTAAATAAACCATACATATTATCTTTTAATAATATATATTTAATATAAATAATTTTCTAATACTATATAGGTATACAATATTAAAATTATATATTCGGGAGCAGGGCGGGAAGGAATTCCCCGGCCTCCTTCCCTGAATTTTAGCCCTGGCCCCACCTCATTGGGTCCGGGGTAAATTTGACAACCCTAGTTGTCATCTGCATTGATAGGTCTTAAATACCAATGAGATTAATTTTTGTGGGTGCTCAAGAGAAAATATGTTGTTAAGGACAGTGTAACAATCCATCTTTGTAGAAAACTGTCACTAAAACTTGATAATCTTTGTTTTAGAAAAGTATGGCTAGACCAAAAAGAAAAAGAAAAAATTTTCACAAGTTCAGATGTTAAAAACTAGATTAGTATTGCCATGAATATTTGTATTGTTGAGGTAAACAAGCTATTGAGCATGCGACTTAGTCAAGCACTTCGGTGGGTATTCATTTAATTTGATCAGTTAGCTTTGCCTGAGAAAGTTCAGTAGAACTTATTAATGGTTGCTGTAAGGAAAGTGAAAAAAATAAATTGCCAAATTGCTACAAATATCTTATATTTTGAATTTCTCTTTTAACACATATGGTGGTTCTCATATTAATCAATACGAGCATATAGTTGGGAGCTACTTTTCATGTCTCTAAAAATCGTATATGTGCACTTACATGCAATGTTGCCTATTTGGTTTGAGAAAATAAAAATTTAGAATTTTTCGTTCTTTTCTTGCTTAGTCTAAGTATTGCCAAGCAAGTCAAAACGGTATTTGCTTTTTTATTAATGTTAGGAGCATGCAGCTAAAGCACCCAAACCAAAAGCTGGCCCAAAAGTCACCTTATTAGTTTTAACCATGTTCACATTTCGGTGCAATTTAAAATGGTATAATACCCGAATTAGTTCCTCTACTTTTCTTTATCTTCCCTTTTGGCCCCTCTACTCAGAAATGCTCCTTACTAGTCCCTCTACTCTTGAAATGGCCCAACTTAGTCCCTCTACATTTAGTCTCTTCACATCTAGTCTCTCTACTTTTGAAAATACAGTCACTAGTTGACCCATTTTAGAATAGAAGGGACTAAATAGAACCATTTTCAAGAGTAGAGGGACTATTTAGGAGAATTTCTGAGTAGATAGACCAAAAGAGAAGAGAAAAAAGTAGAGGGACCAATTCGAGTATTGTACCATTTAAAATTTGCTAATCAAGCAATACTTTTGTTTGGTTTTGGTCAGAGATTAAGAAAACCATAAATAATGCCTTTGAACCAAATCAGTTGATGATTTTTCAGATTTTATTTCTTTTTTTAGATGTGTTACTTTTCCTTATGTGGTGATTTTTCTATCAGTTAAATTTTTTTTGCTAGCAAAAAGTGACTTTTTTTACTGGTGAATTTAGAAAATTGTTTGTCTGTGTTTGTTTATTTGGTCTTAGGAGGTTCATTATTTAGTCGATGATGATAATTTTTTCTTTTGGTATTCATTTCATTCTTTGTTTAAGACATTCAAAACATGCCTCATTTTGTGGATGTACATTATAATATATCTCAAGAGGTTACACTTTTTTGTTCTTTCGTGATACAAATTCTGTATATTGATGATTTTGACTTGTCTTGTTGGTAACATAGACCTGGTTTCTTTGTGTGATGTGGACATCAGAGATGAAGAAGTAAAAGACATTTATAACACTGAGCAAACTCAAACTAAAGTTCTATATATTAAGAAAGAAGCAGAATGTCTCAATGGAATGGTCAGTACTTTAACTAAAGTAATATTTGAGAAAGAAGAAACAAAAGTTATTGATAAAGAGGAGTAGGTGTAAACTAAAATATCACTTACAATGGAAGAACTATAGGATGTTGATAAAATGAAACAAAGTCGAACTTAAGTAACATACAATATTATTTTTGTAACTGCTAAAGCTAGGCCATACTCCAAGACTAAGACTGGAGGATGAGGGTATGTTTGTGGTTCTTTGCCTATAGTGCTCGCTACCCTTGGACTTGTTTGTTGTATTCAAAGGTTTTAGTGTGGCTGATTTTGCAGGTAATTTCACTTTTGATGCTTGTAGTTGCAGGTATTATCAATTTGTATTTGTAATCCCTTTTTATATGAAACCAAGAAAGCATTTCTGTCACACCCCGAACCCGGTGCGCTGACAAATGGCCACAGACCCATAGGGCGGGGGCCTAGTGAACCTGCAAGGCCTCAAAACCTAAACACAAACTGGGAGTAGAAAATAAACTGCCAGAAATACCAAATATGAGTACAACTTAAGGTTTACAAGCAAGCTCGAATATAAAGCAAATTAAATACCGAATGAACTACAGGAATCGAATTTTCAGCGCGCAATGGGTAAGGCGGACTGAGTCCTCCTACACAGATAAATTTCATGGTTGGGTTGGATTTAATGAACCTTTTTTCCCCATCTTATAACTGCAGCGTAAAATGGAACTATTTCTGGTTGCATTATACATGTTAGAAGATAGAGAAAGAATGAATCAATCCTCATTCGTTGAACAACATACATGTGCTACGGTTTAGGTCTACATATAGAAATGGACAAGTATATATATATGTCTATACATACATATACATGTATACATATATATATATGTACATCTAACACCCCCTTCCACCGCCTCAAAGTCAAGGTGGATCATGCGTCTTGAGTTTGGATAACATAAATAGATGCTGATTATGTGTCTGTGCTTTGGTGAAAAAAACCAGCCACCTAGACCTTTGTAGAAAGATAGTGAAGTAAGACAGTCTAAGCAAGTACATGACATCGGGTGAAGTGTGTATCCACACCAATGTGTTTGGTTAGCTCATGCTTGACCGGATCTGCAGCAATATGAAGGGCCCCAGTATTGTCACAGTAAATAGAAATAGGAGAGATGGTTGGTATACCAAAATCTTGTATAATCAAACAGAGCCAGAGCACTTCTTCGACGGCAAAAGCCAACGCACGAGCCTCAGCCTCAGCACTAGACTTGGCAACAATGGGTTGTTTCTTGGTCTTCCACACAACAAGAGAAGATCCAAGAAAGATATAGTAACCAGTGACAGAGACCTAATCATAAGGAGAACTAGCCTAGGTAGCATCAGAATAGGCCTACAGCTGAAGAGTGGGCTGGCGTGAGTAGAACAAACCACGAGATACAGTGCCATGAAGATATCATAGTACCCGAATAAAATGAGCATAATGAACAGATGTGACGCCGCAATGAACTGACTGAGACTGTGAACTGCATAGAATATGTCAGGACGAGTAATGGTCAAGTAGACTAACCTTCCTACCATATGTCGATAGCGAGAAAGATCAAATAAGGGAATCCCATTAGAAACACGAAGGTGCAAAAGTAACTCCATCGGTGTAGCTGTAGTACGAGTATCAGTCAAACCAGAGCGAGCAAGTAGGTTGTGAGTATATCGCTACTGACAGAGATGGAAACCATCACGATGAGAAATGATCTCGATACCCAAGAAATAACGAAGCAAACCTCGATCAGTCAAAGAAAGTCTCACACAACTTCTGCTTCACAAAGGTAATGTAAGCAGAGTCATCGCTAGTAAAGATCATGTCATCCACATATAGAAGAAGATTGATATGACCTCGAGGATAAGAGCAAATAAAGACTGTTGGATTATGTATGCCCGGAGTGAAACAGCAGCCTCAACAACTATGCTGAATTGCTCAAACCAGGCCTGTGGAGCCTGATTGAGCCTATAGAGAGCATAGCGAAGATAACAAATAGACCCCGAAGGCACCCGAAGGCACTCGAAGACTGGGCGGAGGAGTCATGTAGACCTCTTCCTTCAAGTCTCCGTGAAGAAATGCATTTTTCACATCAAGCTGATAAAGAACCCAACCACGAACAGCCGCAACAACAACCAAAGTGCGCACAGTATGCTTATGGGCTACTTGGGTAAAAGTCTCCTCATACTCGCGACCATACTCTTGCTAAAAGCCACGAGCAACCAAACACGCTTTATAGCGCTCAAGTGTCCTGTCAGAATGAGTTTTCACCCGGCAGATCCAGCGACAGGTGATGGGAACAGCATAAGAAGGAAGGGGAACAAAATCCTCTGTGTAAGTCTGAGTCAAGGCATCAAGCTCCTCTGCAATGGCATTCCGCCACTAAGGTGACTGAACTGCTTCCCTATTGTTACCTAGCTCAATGATATCTGAAATGCTGGTGCTAACAAAAGAGTAACAGACAAGGGGATGTAAAGTGGAGTGATTGCTTAAATAATAAGGGGGTGTTTGGTTCGCGGTAATCTTTTTAGATTACCGGGAATCCAGTGGTAATCTGGATAGATTACCATGCTTGGTACTGTAGCATCGGTAATGTTGACGGTAATGTGAGATTACCAATAGTGAAATATTACCAAATAAGATGGTAATGTGATTACCACCAAAATAGGTGTCCATCCAGATTACCAAGTTGGTGGTAATGTGTAATGTTTTGTTTTTCCAATTATGCCCTCACTCATTTAATTGAATTCCTTCTTACACTCTCTAATTTTTATTTTCCCTTATTTTTTTTTATATTATAATTTAATTATTTATTTATCTAAATACTCTAAATTAAGTTTTGTGAATTTTTATATGTAGAGGTATTTTGGTAAATAAAAAGATATTTTAAAAATTTGTACAAAAAATAATTTTTGATATTATAATTTAATTAATTGATTATTTAAATACTTTAAATTAAGTTTTTTTCAAATTTTTTTATACGTAGGGGGTATTTTGGTAAATACACAAGTATTTAAAAAAATTGTAAAACATAATTTTTTTAATATCATAATTTAATTATTTATTTATCTAAATACTTTAAATTATGTTTTTCAAAAATTTTATACGTGAGGTGTATTTTTGGTAAATACAAAGTACTTTAAAAAAATTTATGGAAAAAAATAATTTTTTTGATATTATAATTTAATTATTTATTTATTTATCCAAATACTTTAAATTATGTTTTTTTCAAAAATTTTTATACATAGGGGTATTTTTGGTAAATACAAAGGTATTTTTAAAAAATTGTTAAAAAAATAAATTTTTGATATTATAATTTAATTATTTATTTATCTAAATACTTTAAATTAAGTTTTTTTCAAATTTTTATATGTAGGCATATTTTGGTAAATACAAAGGTATTTTTAAAAATTGTAAAAAATAAATTTTGATATTATTAATTATTTATTTATTTATCTAAATACTTTTAAATTATGTTTTTTTCAAAAATTTTTATACGTGAGAGGTATTTTAGTAAATACAAAGTTATTTTTAAAAAAATTGTGAAAAAAATAATTTTTTTAATATTATAATTTAATTATTTATTTATCTAAATAATTTAAATTATATTTTTCAAAATTTTATATGTAAGGGTATTTTGGTAAATTTGATATATTACTGAGGTGATTACCATGACTAACCAAACATGGTATTGAAAGATTACCAGTAATATAAATTTTCAACCAAACATAGTAATTTCACATTACCACAACATTCCCGGACATATAACATTCCCGATCACATTACCACGGTAATCTCATTACCATGGTAATATGTCATTACTGTGAACCAAACGCCCCCTAAGTGTAAGAGGGTACCTCAGGAGCTGGATCAATAGTAGGAGAGGCATCAAAGATGACTGCCCGAGATGGTGACTTTACGGGATCCCGATGATGGTATGTGAAACGAATAGGCGAGTGAGCAAGAGAAAGTGAGGAAGGAGTGGAAGATACTATAAGACACTCAACAGATATAGGAGGAGAAGAGTCAAGAGAGTAGGGAGAAAAAATCTCAGAAGGAGGGTAAAATGATGGAGGAAAGGAAGTCACAGCGGGAGCATTCTCAACCTAAGGGACAAAGAAAAGGAAGGACAGAGGGACCGAGGGAAAGGGGGACTCAGTGGAAGAAGGAGAAGCATAGAAAGGAGTAAATTCATTGAACATGACATCACAGGAGATACGAATAAGATGAGTGACGGGATCATAACAACGATAACTTTTATGATGAAGGTTGTATCCCAGAAAAACACAAGAAACAGACTTGGTTGTTAGCTTTATTCTCTCCCTAGGTGAGAGCAAAACAAAGCAGTGACAACCAAAAACAAGAAGATGATTATATTGAAGATGTGTCCTATGGAGACACTCACCTGGGCTATGACCATTAAGGTGAGAGGAGGGTTGAAGGTTAATGAGATAAACAACAGTGCTAACAGACCCAGAAATGAGGGGGAAAAAAGAGCCTAGAAGAAAAGCACGAATCTTTTCTAATATGTGATGATGCTTGCGTTTAGTGACCCCGTTCTAAGGATGAGCCCCAGGATAAAATAACTGAGGCAAGGTGCCTTCAGAAGATAAAAATGCATGAAAGGCATGAGATGCACTCATTGCCAGAGTCAGACCGAAAGGTCTTTATAGAGGCAGAGAACTGGGTATGAATCATAGCAAAAAAAAGTGATAGATAGACAATAATTGGCTATGTTGAGGGATAAAATAAAGCCAGATAAATCGAGTGTAGTCATCTATAAAAAGCACATAATTGCGATGACCAGCTTTAGAGACACACTCAAAGGATAAGTTCAAAAGGAGGTGAGACATTGGAGTTGCTTACCTAACATCAAAGTGAATAAGTTCAAAAGGAGCAGAAGTTTGAGAAACACTCAAAGGATAAGGACATTGGAGTTGCTTACCCAACTTGTAGCCAAAACATTCGACATTAGAAGGAGGTGAGAAAGCTCCTAAAACACCATGATGAATAAGGAACGACATACAAGAAGGATATAAGTGGCCAATATGATGATGCCACTTTATGAGAGTGAACGGTAGTATAACAGTGATGAACATGTACAAGTAAAGATAGAAGATGAAGGGGATCCAACGCATAAACTCCATTATTATGATGATCAATTCCAATCACCGTCCCACTGCTATCTTGCACACGACACGAGGTACGGTAAAAAATAACCTGACAGTCATAATTAGTGTGCCTCAACAGTGTGAACATGGGTGACATGAAATGGTGAATAGGAATGGTGAAGATAAGTGGCATCAGGGGTCATGTGGAGAGAAGCACCAGAGTTAAGAAGCCAGAGAGGGCAGAAACCACCTAAAGAGGATGGAACAACCTAGGTGGAACTCGCATGCTAGTGGAGGAGGTGGAGTCCGCTAGATAGGACTGCTTAAACTGTCGGAACATAGCTAAAACCTACTGATCTGCAGAAGACATTAAAGCAGGAGAAGTATGTAAAAAGTGTGCTTGGGTAGAGTAAGGCGTTGGAAGAAAAGCTGAGCTGGTGAAGAAGCGCTAGGTGGAGTGAGAGTACGGTCTCCCTGTGAAGGAAACCCCGAGGTGGGTTCCGTCAGCATAAACAAAGGTGGATCCATAAATATTCATTTTTTTGTCTTGTTTTTTTAATATGTGGTGGGCCCCACTATATGGGCTAGTTTTAAAAAAGAAGAAAATAGAAAAAAATTGCAATGTAAGATGGGCCCTAGGATCATGTTTTGTAATGGTTGGCAAGATTCTTCATGTTGGATGCTTGTACGTGGGCCCCAGTATTTTGGCCGTTTGTCTTTGTAAGGAGAATGCAAATCTATTTTGGTTGTTTGTTTTGGTAAAGAGAATTCAAATCTCTTTGCGAGTCCGAAAACAAAAGGAATATCCGGCCGTGAGCAGTGGAACTAAAGTCAGAGAACTGCCCGGTAGGCGAGCACAGGCGGTGAGCACGTGCGGGTGAGCGGGGCGGTTTACAGATCTGAAGGTTTAACTCAAGGGCAATAGATGGTGCAAGGTTGATGTGGGTGGTGACGATGTGGTGCCACCGGTGGTGGCACGAATGGTGGTGACCGGTGATGAAGAAAAGTTGGTCAGTGAGGAAGAGGAAGATGGCCCAAGAAGTGCCCAGGAAGGATGGCCGGAAGAGAAGATGGCCGGGGACATGGCCGGAAGAAGCAACCTAGCTTGTCTGATACCATGTTAGAAGATAGAGAAAGAATGGACCAATCCTCATTCATTGAACAACATACATGTGTGCCCCTTTGGGTCTACATATAAAAATGGACATGTATAAATATAAGTCTATATATAAATATACATGTATGCATACATATGTACATCTAACAATACATATATATATATATATTTTTCTATGACAAGTAAAGATTATTGAACTTTGAAGATCAACAGGTGTGACATTTTGTTAATCCCCTCGAGATTTGAACCATGTGGTTTAAATCAACTATATGCTATGAGATATGGAAGTGTTCCAGTTGTTCATTGCACTGACGGCCTTAGAGTAAGATTCTTAGTCACCTGAACTTCTCCCCACAATAAATGAAATCTTTAATTTGTCATCTTGAGGATGCTTTTGAATTTGATTTTCATTTGTTATCATTGATAAAAGAATACTATTGAAACTTTTGATCCCTTTGCTGATGCAGATGGACGTGGTACTAAGTAACTTTTATTCGCCATTTTTGCATGCTTGTCTGCAAAAGTTAGATAATTTAAGCTTTATGTTTTAGTGAAAAATTAGATTTGTTATGTTTTTTGTTGGGTATACATATTTTTTATATACTTTAATGAGAATTATATATTAATTGCTAGATTTAAGTTTACTGATAATGGCTGATTGAAAATTCTAACAAGTGGGCGTTTTCACCACTTTCGAAGGAGAGTGTGTTGGTGGTAAGCTTATAAACATATCGCGTTAATTTTTTTTTTACAATTTATTGACTTTCATTATGCAACTAAATGTTGGCTTTTTCCTGTTAGTTGGTATTCAAATCTTTGTTGTTGGACCAAATTTTCGCTACAATTTCCTATAGTCATGACTTGGTGAATAAGTGAAAAATTCATGAATAATTCATGAAAAGAAATTGAATTGAATAACTAGCTATAGGATCTAGTTTGTCACTTGCAGAGTTTTGGCAAAAGTTGTTTCTATAAACCGTTATAGGTTCTTTATTACAAAATTTCATAAGCATTGTGGATAGCTATAAAAAGATAGAGAGGATTTAAGTCTGCATAGCAAGGACTGATGAAGCAAGGAATGTTGAAAGATTTTTCATTGGGCAGTGCTGCCACAAAGTACAAACAGATCATGGAGTGGGCCTTGATGGATCCACCATACATCAGATGAGATGTTCCTCTCTAATCTCCCGCATTGAGCTTGGTCACTCCTCAATCTCTCTCATTTCTGTCTATGTATCTATTAATTCCATTTTTCAACTGATAGATCTTTCCTCCATTGGCCACTAGAAGTTAATAGGTTCTATTGACACATTGTTTTCTATCGTTTTCTTTCTTCTTACTGTATATGAGTAAATGGCACACAAGGCATTTAGATTGAACTAAGCAAGACGATTTCCAACTTCTCATCTAGTGTCTTAGTTGTTTGAAGAATTGACAAAATATCCAAACATAGATGTTACAGTAGATACATAAATTATTTTTCATGTTCTTGTGATTAGTATTTTCTCTTAGCATCATTGCTGCACATAAATGTTAGATTATATTCATATGGCGATTATTTAGAGAAGGATGAAATGGTTGGGATGCTGTAGTAATGAGCAAAGATTTTTTACTGAAATATTGTGTGAAATCTGGTGTTTAGGTAAAGATTAAATTTGACTAATGCTTTCATATAAGGAATGTGAGTCAACAAATTTTCTGTTTGATGTTTATTGAATGTTCACCAATCGAATCACAAGATGTTAAATATCAATAGTTAATATCAATTACAAGTACCAGATAGCCTTCCCCGGGACCACCGCCACGTGGCCCAATCAACGGTCGCCATTTGAATTAAAGTTCCTGCCCTCTGTGGAGTGGCCCTTTGTGGAGTGGTGCGTCGTGGGCCCTTCTCTGTCCAACCTGCTCCCTCCCTGGATCCACATGACAAGATTGTCCCTGTGGGGCATCACCGTCAATGTGGAACCATCTAGAACCACTGTCGCCTTCCCTCGGATCGGTGACCTTGTAGCACATCACCATCCATGTGGCTTTATTTGGAACCACCATCTTTCCCCTCAGATTGGTGACCAGTGGTGCCATTTGAACTGAGGTAACCTATAAAACCTAGAAAGGAGGACTAAAAAGGAAAGGAGGATGTACCCACCATTAAAAAATAATAAACATGTATTATTGCGGTAAAAAAATTCAAGGCCTATGTCCGTAGATGTGAGTATCAAGCATGCGTAGCCGAGCAAGTGCACCATCCCTCTTTGTGTCTATTCATATAAAAAAAAGTATATGATAAAACATAACAGGCTATAGCTTCCGAAAGACATTTAAGCATAGATAGCTTCTGACGTACATGAAAACAAAAATGGCTTCCAATGTATAATATACAACAACCAGCGATAAACAATATACATCAGCTTCTTATAATTAACTCTAAATTCATTATAACTACACAAAGAAACATATATGAAGCAAAAGTAGAAGAAAGAATAAAAAATGTGATAATGAATATAAGAAGATTAATAAATATTGTATCAAATGTTAAAATCTTGGTATACAATGATAACATGTTCTTGAATTCTACTAACAAAATACAAGACAACGTGAATTACATAGTTAACTAAAATTACACCAAGATTATTCAAGAAATACAATACATGAGTTTGACATAAATTAATTAAGTCATATTCCTTTCGAGGCAAGGTAGAAAATAACTTGAAATTGAACCAGCATATGTGAATCTGTAACGCCTTCCGCAATTGCAGTTGAACCGTATTTAGATAACTATAATGTCACATTGCTTACCAAAGGGCCTTTCATGGTGTTCTTCTAATTTGAAATATAGATAATTATTTATTTGCCAAACATAAATTCCGGTGCGGAAATCCATGATGCACGTAGTCGACATAGCCATAAACCAGAAGAGAGTAATCAAGATCACACAACCAGGTCCCTCTGGAGTCTATAGAGTTAAGAAGAAATGAACACAACCTCTCATTCTGATGGGTCAACTCCCTTAGAGAACAATTTTCTCATTTCTCAAGAAACTCATAATAGCTAGACTCAAGGCCTAGATTGCATAAAACAATAGCAGGAATACCATCCTTGATCTGAATAGGTTTACCATACTTACAGTTGGATTGTTAGTCTATCTGTACACCAATTAATTTCTTCCAATGCTTTAATTTGAGATAGTGTGGTGTGCCATCCTCAATGCAATTATACATGACATCATTGCGGAACGTGTTGGAGTTGAAATCCATGTGGCCACAAATATAGTTATGCGGGCCCAAAGACCAAGCCCATGCTATTTTCCCTATTCTGCTTGGACCTTCCAAGATTAGACTTATCGGCCAATCAATATCATCTCTTAGAATATATATATATACATTATTTCCCATTAGTCGTGCAGCACTATTGACAATAAAATTATCGGCTAACCATTAGCTAATAACATTGTCAACCGTGAAAGACGATAAATCCCATTTGGATTTGAACACAGACACCGGGCATGTAAATATAAGCTCAGCATTAGCCTTGAGATTATGATATTGAAGATAAAACGATTTAGGATCCTTCTCCTGTATTATCTGTAATGACTCATCTGCAGAACTAGCATTTAACGCCTCAGTATAAACCTCTGATAAATTAAGTGAACCACCTCTGGAAGATCTGCCATCTATCTGAAACTCACCCCAGTCAGTATAATCACGTTCCTTTTCAACATACGCCTTAACGTCAGAGAAAGACCTCGCAGTCTGAATGTTAGGATGAAAGCTTCGAGAGGAAGATATATATTGCAAGTCGAACAACCTCTAATTTTTGATCTATGCCTTGCTCTTCAATTGTATCAGTACGTGTAGATGTGGTTGACCATCTTCATGCAGTTCCCTCGCAACTCTGATGAACTTCTTATTACTTGGCAAGGGAATGGCTAGGAGCTGTGACAATGCCTCTTCCTTGGACAGAGAACACTGAGGATAGGTCAAGAAAAAGTTCTTAGCACTGAATTGAAAGCATAGTTCAGTCTTAGAACTATGATAATGTCTGGTAACATAGGCTTCTTAATTAGGATAGAGTACCTCGAGCATCATTCAGTCTTAATTATTGCGTCTGCTTTGTACATAGAGTAGCACAGGAATACCCATGTAAATTCAAGGAGATTCTCTGATTCTAGCTGTGGTCTTCTATCCTGCATGACGAAAAGTCCTATTACTCTTTACATAATCATTATTGGTTTAACGTCTTCGCTCATCATTTCCAGTTCTGGCAGATTTGGAACTTTAACTGAACATGTTAAATATCGTAACTTTAACAGTATATAGCTTTTATCTCGGTCATTGTCTCCTGTTCCAATGGAGGGAAGTGTTATATACGTTGAGGCCATCGTATCTGCCTCTATAATATTTGAGCCACATTTGGTTTCTTCACTGACGTATTTTGTTTTTCTCTTTGGTTTTTGTACCTTCCGGTAGGTGTTTCTTTTACTCCAGCCGTCATCCGATGCTTGGTAGTGGCTGGTTTATTTATATTAATACCTGCATCGATTATAGTTGGTACCATACTTATTGTCGTAGTTATTGTACCAGTTCCTATAATACATATTGTTGGTTGTATACACCATTGTACCTACATCTTTAACCGGGTTCCACGTTTTATAATGCTAATTTATATACTATTGTTGTGTGTCTCTTGGAAGCTATCTCTTGTTTTTGTTTTTTAGGTTGGAGTGCTATTACTGGTCACCGATCTAGGAGAGTGGGATGGTGGGTGCAGATTATGCCATGTGGACGGTGATGCGTACGAGACGTATATTTGGTTATGTGGATCCAGGGAGGGGACTGGGAGAGACAGAGATGAGTCCACGGCACACCACTCCACAAAGGGCCACTCTACCGAGGGCGGGAACTTTAATTCAAATGGCCGTCACTAATTAGACCATGTGGCGGTGGGCACGGGTGCGGCCATCCTATAATATTTACTTAGATGGCTGCCATTTCTAAAGAGTATATATTGATACTAATATGCTTTGATAAGGGTGATCATAGAGGAGCTCCCTTGGGTAACATCCTCGTTTCTTTCCCTCTAGCTCCTTTGCCTAGAAGTTACATAGGCTTATTCATTCAAAATGTTTATGTTTATGCACACCTCTGCTTCTTATTCCCACTATTAATATGGATAATCAATTATAGTCAGTTACCGGACATTGTCACAGTTTCCAGCATGCGGTTGATTCCAATGTCAGAGCAGGATCACATTTCACAAAGTTTAAGGGTTTATTAAAGCTAACAGCTGTAAGGAAATCAAATACTATCATTTATCGCCGATCATCCGTCAAGATTCATTTCCCCGTGTTTCGGTATGGACGACGTTGACTTTAAACATGTTGCAAAGGCCCCTATTTCCAAAGCTGTTTGCCGAAGTTCATCCAATCTTCAAACTTATGATCGTTTATTGCTATTACCCGGTGAATCTTATCATTGTGGTGATCACCGTTCTCAAACTTATGGTTTACAAAGTTTTTTTTTAAGCAAATATCCAACATCATTAACAAGTGTTTATAAAAAACTTAACTCTCCAAATTATGACTTTTTTTTGGTAATTTTAAACATATATGATTAATCATAATTATTTCTATTCAATTTTTATTGTAGTATAAGTTGTTAAATGAGAATCAGCCATGTTATTTGGATTTAATTTAATGTAAAAGCTTCAGGCTGATAAGATGAGAAATCTCAAAAAGACCTAATGATATTGTATCATATAAGATAAACATACTGATGCAAGCCTTTACTATATGAATTATTATCATAGCTAATAGTAAATGATAAATCAAAATTGTGTTTTTTTTAGATAAAAATGGTATATTAAAAGTAATCATTTTGAAAATCAGTTTGAGAATAAAGAAAAATTAACATGATCAAATTTTAATTTAATTTTGTCTTAAGTTTTAATTAAAAAAATGAAATACTTTTTCTTGTTATATTTGTGATTTATTTTATAAATAAAATTTCGACATGTATCACCGCCAGTGGAGGTCAAGAGTTTGCCTATCTTGTAATGCGTGATTTCTAACAATAAAAGAGTGTATGGGGTGGTTTGTCCATACTACCATATATATATAATTACAAATTTGATGTTTATCCAAATGAATACATACAAAACAAAGATAATATCCACAAATCAATAAATTAAATTTAATTTTGAGTTTTCTTATTGGTATATGGGTTGTAGTCTTTGGTTTCAGCACTCCAGCTTGGATGAATCCAAAAAGTTCTTTGATAAAGGTTTTTTTTAAGATGATAAACTACACAACTCTCTCTCTCTCTCTCTCTCTCTCTCTCTCTCTCTGTCTCTCTCTCTCTTGTTTGGTAGGCACTTTCTTCAATGACCATCATTATCAACATTTCATCCCCAGTCTTTAAAAGAAAGTGCATCTTTTTTCAATACCAACATTCTATAAATGGTTATCTTTCCTTTTCAAGTAATTATTTCTTATTTTCTTTTTAATTTTTTTCATTGATCATTCTCAACGATTCCTATTCCATCAATGTTTATTTATTTATTTGGGTTTAGGGAATAATGGATAAGCTGTTGTGGTATAGGCATGTCAAGAATACTCAATCTATGATTTCGAAGAGATGTATTATACTAATTATCTTTTAAAATGGGGGGTGTCATAATATTTATTATTAGAATTACAAAAATGTCACGTCTACTCTAAATGGACGTAATAAATTTAGTAGATCTTGTTCCAAAAGAAATTTGACAAATGAATCTGATTTTTCTTTTCTTCCTTGATCATTATCTCGACCATATTGAATTAGTTTGTGATCATAGTAATTATATTTTTTATTAGTGAATTTTCTGTGATTGGCTATTTTGACCACCATTTCTTTGAATTTTTTAAAAAAGAGTATATTACTATAATTTATAAATTTTTAAACTTTCTATATATAGCTATAATAAGAAAAATCAAAACAATTTTTTTATTAAAATGTTTCAAATCTACTCCTCTGTATTTTTCTCTTTTCTTTTTTGGTAGTATTTCATAATTATCATGAAAATATTTACATATTGGCATATATATATATATATATATATATACATATATGTAATTTATATTTTACTATAAGATCCAATCTTACTCAAATACTCAAAGTACATTCTCAATTGCGATTTTTATAATAATTCGTCTACTCTACAAAGAGACAAGTATAACTTTGCTCTTCCCAGATAAACACTTAGGTTTAAAAAGCATTAAAATCATCTATTCGATAGTATTATAGTTGCTTTACTAATATATCTTATGAATATCGAAAGGTCACACATATGATAATAGATTA
>NC_052487.1:14290676-14337813 GCF_009730915.1 Dioscorea cayenensis subsp. rotundata | reverse complement strand
AATTATTTTGAAATTTATATTTTACTATAAGATCCAATCTTACTCAAATAATCAAAAGTACATTCTCAATTGCGATTTTTATAATAATTCATCCACTCTACAAAGAGACAAGTATAACTTTACTCTTCCCAGATAAATACTTAGGTTTAAAAAGCATTAAAATCATCTATTCGATAGTATTATAGTTGCTTTTACTAATATATCTTATGAATATCGAAAGGTCACAAATATGGTAATAGATTAAAAATTATTTTGAAAATATTTTTAATGATCTCCTAATGTCCTCTCTTAACTAATGAAGATAGTTTATTATTTATGTATCGAGTTGCCTATTTCCTTTGGATTGAAAAATATCAAAAACAACACCCCCTAAATTCACCACGCACTTGAGCTGGGCACATACTAATCATACTAACATTTACTCTTTTTATATAAAGAGAGAAACATGGAGAAGAAGGTGTGCAATTTGGCTTAAGGATGATGAGAAATAACCCTTACTAGAAGTAAAGAACATGATGAAAACAGCATGGTCCTTTGCCAAAGTTTGCCTTAGAAGCAATAAGGACCCTCGTTTAAGGACACCAAGGTCATACACCTTCATTGTCAATGGTCCCTTTAGAGGAGTGAATGCACTTGCAGGAGTTGGATGGCTTTGCATGGATTCTGATCACATGGTTTGTGAAGGTATTAGCTACCCAATAAAGTCATTTCCATCTTTAGAGATAGAACTCGTGGCTCTCTTTGTAGTTTTAAAAGATTTAAATAGTTATAATATAGGAGGTCCTATTAGAATATTGAGGGGTTGTGAACTTGATGTATGTAAGCATACTTAAGGGAGTAACAAGACCACCCACAGAGTTTGTTCATATGGTTGGAAAAATAAGGTATAACTTTGTTGTAGTTCAGGTTGAGGTTGTGCATGTTTGTGAGAAGTTCACATCTGTTGTACATAGGCTTGCTAGTTTGGCTACTTTCATTAGGAATCTCAATAATGGAAGGATGTATTTCTTGATGGTCTTATTGACTCTATTGCTAACTATTTTTATTGATCATAAAACTTTTCCTCTACCTATTTAGTTGTGTATACATAGTATTTGTGGAACTTTGGTTTTTAAAGTTTTTAAGACATAAATGTAAGTTTTTTATTTTTTATTTGGAAGTAGTGGTTTTTGCTTTTTTAAGTACAAAATGAATAAATCAAGCCACCATTACAGAAAAAGTATAGGAAAATGAATAAATGTTGCCATCAAAATAAAGAAAAGAAAATATACAAATAAAAGAGAAATAAAAAATAAAGTGTTGTCAATAGGATACAAAAAAGAAATCACCTTCACAAATCATTGATTCAAAACCGTTGTTGCCATCAAATCACGTTTACAAGATGGTTGCATACATCACCCTTGATTTAGTCAAATTCTCTAATATTTGATGTTTGTTGTTTTATAATTTTTCTAGTTGTATCGGAGGGTTGACTCAAAACAACCATCTTGTTGTATGGTTACTATTCTATTTATTAGTTATATTATTGCTAAGATAATTGTTATTGTTGTTGATAGAAGTTTTTATGTTATTTCTCTGTAGTTTATGTCTATTTAGTTAGGGTTTTGAGCACTTCCCTGTATATTGTCAGTCCAGAGATTCATGAGTCTAGTGAGGAGCATTGCGCATAGTAAATTAGAGTAGTCAACTGAGTATTAAACGTAATTTTCCCAACTATAATTTTAAAATTCTAAAATGGATTTGGTGTAGAAATATATGATATTTTTGGAAACTACAAAACGTCATTCAGTATAGGTATTATTTGGCAAACCGAAACACTAATAATCCAAGGATGGTTGCTATTTCTGGAAAATGCTTAAAAATAGTAATTGGCTTCTATTATACTTTGAGATGGTGTTTATTTGGCCAATCATTATTTTTTTAGGGTATCTCGTCTCTTTGCAAAAAACAAAGAGGGAATGTGGGGGATTTGAAAGGACATGTAATTAGAATTACAAAATCCTTCAAAGTTATTTGTTTTATTAATTGGATTTAAAAAAAAAACAATGTATTCTGAACTACAATAAATTGTGGAATAGGTTGAAACTATGCTAATTTGGGCATAGTTGACATTGTTGGATTTGAACCCCAAAGGAAGCCTTATGTGATTGTCACCTGAGGCTTAAATGCAAGTTTTGAGATATAGAACAATATTCAAAGGTTGGTCTTTTTCTAGGGATGCCAATTCAAACTATCAATAGTGTGTGTCATTATTGTAAATATATGCAATTCAAACAAGAGACCTTTTTTGTGGTGTCCCCCACACACACAGGAAATATATATATATATGTGTGTGTGTATACAAACATCTATAAAAAAAATCTCTTAAATATTTTCATCCTACTAAAAAACTAAATATATTAAAGATATTATTTTCGTTTTAGAACCACTATACATAGTAGCAATTATTTTAATTTTAAATTGAAAAATAATTTCTTTCATGATCTTGATAATTTTTCTTTTTGGTTTTTTTTACTTTTCCAAATAAAAATATGTAAATTTTTATTTCTGAACAACAAAAATATGTACATTTTTATTTCCAAACAACAAATTTGTTGATTTCACACATTGTCTTCATTGTAAGATTACATTGTATATGTTTGTAAATTACTTTTGAGAAATAGTAATTAGATGGGTAAATTCTGATAATATATTATTAATATAAATACCAAACAAATAAAGTAAATCTTATGCAACAAGAACATAATCATATATTTAATTAATTAATTAATTATTCATAAATGTAGTAGTCAGAACCGGACCGGACCTTTGAACCGGAGAAGGTCAAAGTTCAAGGGTCAAGAGGTCTGACCGCGGTCTAACCGGGTTGAACCGGATTTAATATATAAAATTATAAAAATATAAAATAAAACACATTAAATGATTTTAATAAAAAAATCTAATGATTCTATACCACTCATTAGATTATAAATTTATAATACCATTCATTAATAAAAAAAATCTAATGAACTTTACTGTATGTAACTATGTATATATTATATATAATATTTCTTTCATTATTCACATTGGTTACTGAAGTTCTTTAGAAATAAAAAGCTATTATTTTAAAATGACATCATGAGGATTATTATGAGGTGTGTTGCGCAATTGACACATTTTAGCTTAGACGGATCTCACTAATGAATTTAAAAGATAAAACTTTTTCAGATGATTTCTATTGGCCGGGCATGTTATAAGTGGAGAACAACCAGGATAATAGAACAAGCCGTTTCATAGACCAATCACGTGAAGCGCGAACTATCATGCTTGAACCGGTGATTAAATTAAACTAGATGGCTTGATTGATTTACTTGAAATTTGACACCATATGAACCGGCCCGGTTCATCCGGTTCACGGTTGAACCGGCCGGTTCGTCCCGTTCAAGACCGGTTTTTTACTCAACCGGTTTTGTGGCTTGAATCGGACCGGCCTAGTGCCCGGGTCTGGTCCAACCCGGTTGGACCGACCGGTCCGGTCCAGTTCTGACTACCTAGGTTATTTGTTCTATGATTAATAAAAATTTATAAAGCATTTTGTAATTAATAAACTTATTGGTCACTAAAGGAAAGGGCAACCTCACCCTCAGGACTTATGTCTTTTAAATAATATATCATGCCAAATAATGTTGCAAAAATCCATATTTACAAATCCAACTAATTAAACACAAAGTTCTATAATACAACATTCCGCATACATCCAACCAAGTACTAGATTTGACTTTCCTATATTTTCAAAAGCAGGATTAACAAATACACTTTAATTAGAAATCACTACATTTTCACTTACATTTAACCAAACGCCACGTTTAGAAATATAATAATACATGATTCTACTTTGTACTGATTATGTTAAATTCAAAGTATTATTAGTCTTGCGAATTCCATTGCTTTAGAAAATATGAGCTCTATATATATACACACATACTTATTTCAGAAATTTATAATCTTACTTCAGCAATATATATGTTTCGTTATTCATGTATTTATTCACAAATATTTCTATATATTCTATATATTTTTCAAGAATACTTGGATAATTACTTTTATCATATGTATATCTATGTATTCAACCATTTACGGGAAGGTATTTAATTTGGATATTATCAGGGAAATTCTGCATAATTTATTCTAAAAGTTTAAGATATTAGATTGACATAATATTTTGTTAGAATGTATGTATCCTTGTAATTTTGGAATATTGCTATAATAATAGCAATCATCAACATAAGGAATTTTAGTTTTTATGTTCGAAGTATTCAATAAAAATATTTTTTTATGAAAATTCCGCACAGTGTGACTTGATCCTATTTGTATTTGGGGAAGAATGGAATGTTGTTTGATTATTCTTATTTCCTGAAATTCTGAAATTTTTTTTATTGAATGTATTTGTTTAATTGTTAGATATTAGTTATTATATTTATTTTCTATAAAATGTTGGTTTGGCCTTCGTATATGCAAGTATTCTAATGCTTTACCAATGGAGAAGAACATTGGTTGTGTTAACACATATTTATTATTTTGACATAATTGCATTTCTAGTTTTGTCCTATAGAACTTGTGATGGAAACTATGGGGTCCAATGCCACCATCTCCACCCTAAACCATGGGATATTAAGATGCTAGAAACATTGGCCTCTGGCTATGGGCATTGGTTAAAGATCAATGAGCACATCCTTAACTCCAACTGCAAAATTTGATCATTTGTATGTCTAGATTGATCTCGCGAAACCTCTAAAAATTGGTCTTTGGATGTTGTGAAAAGTGCATCAAGTCATATTTTTTTTCCTTGTGGTGTTGTCAAAATGGGCACACTGTAAACAACTACGATCATCATCTAACCATCTTGACTGTCACGGTGGAAGGGGATGACCTTCTTTCTATTAACCGGGATTATTTCTTACAAGAAATACAGGTGGAGCAAGAAGAACAAGATGGGGACTCGAGTGTTGAACATGTGGAAGTTAATTTAATAGAAGCCGGTTTAGTGTCAACACCAAACGACAACTTTGGTTTTGGCCCGTCATTAGTGTTCCACCTTCACCTAGCTGTAGCCATGGATGAGGATTACATCTTACTCCCCAGTGCTTTGGCAGCTCGATCTTGCTCCAAGAAAGGAAGAAAAATATCTACTTCCTTCTCAGATGGTTTTACTTGTAATTTCCTTTAATTTTATCTTTAGTTATGTCATAGTGTAGGCCCTAGAATTGCGAAGAGGTTTCTAAATCCATAGCTATAAACAAGATTTGAAACATGATAGTGGGGCTAAGCCCTGTTATCTTCTATCTTGTAGAAATATAATGAGTAAAGAGCTACTCATTTTTGTAGTAAATTTACTAAATACTGGGAGTGGGCTGCTATCAATACAACTCAAACATCTGGTGGTTTAATTATGCTTTAGACATTGGCATATTGCTAAAATAACTCTTTTTACTTCCACTAAATTTAGTTTGAATTTAATTATCTCCTCATACAAACCTAAGGAATAGATTTTATCTTTGGTTTATAATCCTCAAAATATTTATGCTCAAAAAGGTTTTGGCATGATTTATCATGTTTAATTGCTTTAAATATTTCTTGAGTGCTACTTAGGGATTTTAATCCAAGGTAGTCATACTCGGCCCTGGCGTTAACCCGGCCAAGCTCAAGGGTTAGTGGTCGATGGGTTCAACCGGGTTGAACAAGGGTTGAACCGGAATCAATAACAAAATACTAAAGAATATTTTATAATAATTAATAATGATAAAAAATAATAATTATTATATTTTAACAATTAAAAAACACAATTAATTAAATGTGATATTTAAAATTTTAATTTTATATATTTTACTCCTATTTTAAAATATTTAAAATATAATTAAAGTAGTATTTAAAATTGTACTTTTATAAACTATCATTAAATTTTTTAAAAATATAAAAAATTAAAAAACTCAATAATTAAATTCTCCTCAATCCTCTCCCAACTTGGAACTCATAAAAAAAAAAACAGATCACTTGCACCACACCATCTCTCTCTCTCTCTCTCTCTCTCTCTCTCTCTCTCTCTCTTCAGTTCTTCACTTCTCCTTCACTTCTTCATATCTTCTCATCACGGCCGACCCTCTCTCTCTCTCTCTCTCTCTCTCTCTCTCTCTCTCTCTCTCTCTCTTTTGCTTCTACATTTTCCCTCACTTCTTTAGATCTTCTCATCTTAGTTGGCCGTCTCTCTAGAGCTTCTCCCGCACTTCTTATCACCACCACTCGTGGCCGATTTCTTCTGGTTTTCCCTCACTTTCTTCGCCATTTGTTTTTTTATTTTTTTTGAAAAATTTAATCTATTTAACCCCTTAGATCTAGCTAGGTCACTTGTTTTCTACAAGGTTTTTTCAAAGCCATGTCATGGGATGTAGCCAGACCGGCCTCATGGCCGGTTCCCTATTTTCTCGATCAAATCGGCCAAGCGGGTCTAGGTTTGGTAACATTGTTTTAATCTATTCTTAATCATTGTGAGCATCGTGGTAGGAATTTCAATCATTATGCTGCTAAATCTAGATGCTTTCAGGATTTTAACTTTACAAATCAATTGGTGCATTTAGGGTTTGTCGGGTGTACCTTCACTTGGTGTAATGGTCAAGATGATCTTGCTAGGAGATGGGTACAGTTTATACAAGTTCCTAGCTAATTGTTCCTGGATCTTTAACTCTGATGCTTACAATAACCATCATGTCCCTATAACAGCATCTTATCATTCTCTTGTTTTGTTATCTATTATCTCCCATGTCTATCATAAGAGTAATTTTTAAAAACTCAACAATTATTGGTTTAAGTATCAAGGATGTCATAGTTTTATTAATAAAGCATGGAACTTCGATCCTAATGCCTCTCCCATGGATGTGTTTTTCATATTTAATTGGTTGCAGCAAAGACCATCTTGTTGAGTTGAGACTTTTAAGAATGAATTTTGCTAAGACTGATATCAAAAATATTTAAAGGATTTCAATATCCTAGAAGCTATTAATGGTTCTAATCATTTAAATTAATCTGGTAGTCTAGCTCTAAGATCCCTCTATGATTGTCACTCTACTCTTCTAAGACAAAATGGCCCCAAATGGACCCAAAGGACCAAGCTTATGCTACTTAAAAATGGTGATTGCAACACTAGATACATCTCTAATAGAATCTCTACCTTGATAGATGATTTTGGTAACACCCATTATGATTTTAATAGTATTTGTAAATGCTTTAGTGAATATTTGGAGTGCTTCACCTGATATTTATGTTAATGGCCTTAATGATCTTCCATATGATTTGAACACCCTTAGTAAAGGAAAACCAGGAATATTTAATTAGGCCAATGAGTTTAGATGAGGTTTTTCTTACTATCAAACCAATGCCTAGAGGGAAAAATGCTGGTCTTGATGGCTTGAACATTGAGTTTTATCTATTTTACTTAGCAATAATCATGGACCCTTTTCTTTTTAACACTATTACTTTTTTTCCAAACTACATCTTTACCTAAATCATGGGGTAAAACCTATAAGGTGCTTATTCCTAAAAGGATTGTCCGCAAAAAGTAACTAAATTCAGAACTATCTTATTATACACAACTTGCTAGAAGATAATTTCTAAAACCCACTCAAATAGGCTAAAAACTGTTATGCATAAATTGGTGGGTACAAAATAGAATGGTTTTATAGATAGTAGATCTAGTCATGATAACATTATAACTGTCCAAAAAAATTGTGCATTACCTAGACTACGATACCAAGAATCTCCCTTGGATTGTTCTTAAGGTTGATTTTGAGAAATCATGTAATGCTTTAGACTGTATGCCATTCTTGCTACCCTAGCTCTTATGAAATTTCTCTCAACTTCGATTATCTCAAACAAATCATGCATCTCCTTTGTTGTTTCTCCTTTCTCATCAATGGCCAACCTTCACCTTAGATTGTTAGTCATAGGGGGCAGACAGGGAGACCCTATATCTGCTTTCTTGTTTTTATAAGTCACGCAAAATCTTTCAATTATAATTAATCATCATCTAAGGTTATACTTGATTATGGGTCTTAATATTAGGTTATTTACTAATTTTAACAATTTAATATTTGTTGATGACCTTGCAATTATTGCTAGGCTTGTAAAGTAGCTGCTAAAAGCTATAAGCTATGTTGGACATTTATAATAATTATACATGTCCAAAGGGCAACTTGGCAAGTCCATATTTCATGTACCAAGTTGGTATAATACCAAGCTTGCCTTAGCTTTGAATCACATCCTTAAGATGAACTCATGTAGGTTTCATTTCAAATACTTAGTTGTCTTGATATTTCATAAGAGAATATCTAGAAATCAATGCCATTATCTAATAGATAGGGCTTCAAACTCCATTAATTCATGGAAAATATCTTAAATTTTCACAATATGGAAAGATGTTCTTATCAATATTTCTATTTTTTTTATTGTTACATAGCTACTATCTTGCTATCTCTAAACTTACATAGCAAAAGAAGTGGTTTCCACTCCATTAATTGCAGTGATATTAACTTGTCAATGACTAGGGGGAGGGTTGTTCTTAGGAATGCTACAGCAGTTTTGATGACCAAAAACAACTTTACTATTATTAACACTAAGGACAAACAATGGGTTCATATTCTCAATTTTATGTATGGTAATTTTGATATGTGGGCCAGCTTTGCTCCAGCTAAAGCTTCTTGGTTTTATAAAATTCTTAGCAAAACCATTGAAAAGCTAAGATGAAACCTTTGTATTAATGTTTGTAACTTTTGATTGTGTGATATTTGGATAGATCCTTGAACTTTTGATATCCTAATGCTCTTAAGCTTGCCTATATAAATATGGATTTTCCAATTGAATCATTACACACTCTCTAATTCTGTTCATGATCATTCCTTGAAGGGTGAGGGGCTTACAATCTTCCTGGGCAATCACCTGAATGGGTGTACAAAGATCTATCATAAAAATATCTATGTTAGATCTTTCTATGGTAATTTATTGAAATGTCTAAGCTAACATAGAAATATCTACTGATATTGTATCATATAAAATAAACATAATGTTGTAAGCCTTTACTATATGAATTATTATCATCACTAGTGGAAAATATTAAATTAAAATGGGTGATTTCTAGGAGATAAAAGTGGTATATAAAAAACAATCATTTTGAAAATAAGTTTGAGAATTAAGAAAAATTATATGATTAAACTTTGATTTCATTATGTCTTAAGTTTTTAAAAAAGCAAAACTAAATACTTTTCTTCTTGTTATAGTAGTGTTTTCTTTTATAAATAATACATTTGACAAGTGCCATAGCCACATAGGAGATCTAGAGTTTGATTCTTTTGTAATGTGTGATTAAGACCTAATAATAAATGGGTGTGTAGGGTAGTTTGATCATATATATATACATACATATATACATATATATATATGTATAAAATTAGAAACTTGATGTTTATCCAAATCAATACAAACAAAAATAAAACAAAAATAAAAATAAAAAAATTAACAAATCAATAAATTTAATTTAATTTATGTTTTTTTGTTTGTGTATGGGTTGCAGCCGGAGGTTCTCTCTCTCTCTCTCTCTCTCTCTCTCTCTCTCTTGTTTGGTAGGCCCTCTCTTTAATGACCATCATCATCAACATACATAATTTTCAATACCATCCTTGTTAACATTTCATCCCCAATCTTTAAAAGAAAATGCATTTTCTTTCGATACTTGCATTTCTACAAATGGTTATATTTTTTTAGGTAATTATTTCTTGATTTTTTTTCAGTTTTCTTATAGTTTCTTCTCAATGATTTATGTTCCATCAATGTTTATTTATTTATTTATTTGTGTTTTGGAAAATGTGGATAAGCTGTTGTGATATATACATGTCAGGAATACTCGATCTATGATTTCGAAGGGATGTATTATACTAATTCTCTGTGCAAATGATCAGTGTGATTATATTTATTTTTAGAATTACTAAAATGTCACTTGTTCTCCAAATGAGGGTAATAAATTTATTAGATCTTGGTTTTTTTTCCTCGATTATTATCTTGACCAAATTGAATTAGATTATGATCATCTTGATTATATTTTTTTTAGTAATTTTCTACAATTTGCTATTTTGACCGCCATTTGTTTGAATTTTCTTAAAAAAGAGTATATTATAATAATTTACAAAATTTTACACATTCTTTATATAACTATAACATGAAAGATCAAAACAATTTTTTATTAAAATGTTTCAAATATGCTCTCCTTTATTTTCACTTTTTTATGGTAATTTTTTTCATAATTATCATGATAATCTGTACATATTGATATATATATATATATGTGTGTGTATATATATCATATATTTTACTATAAGATCCAATATTACTCAAATACTCAAATTACATTCTGCAATTACAATTTTATAAAAATTTATCCTCTCTACAAAGAGACAAATACAACTTTACTCTTCCCAAATAAACAGTAATGTCTGAGGCATGTTTATCTAAAAATCGCCTATATGCATTTCAGAATACAGGAGTATTAAAATCAGTCATTCAATAGTGGCTTTATTGATATATCTTATGAATATCAAAAGGTCACACCTATGGTAATTGATTAAAATCCATTTGAACAATTTTTTTTGATCATGTCCTCTCTAGACTAATTTATATAGTTTATTATTTATGTATCAGAGCTGCATACTTCCTTTAAATCGAAAATATCAAACACAACACCCTTTACATTCACCATGCACTTGAGCTTATCACATACTCACCATACTAACATTTACTCTTTTTATTCAAAGAGAGAAACATGAGGAAGAAGGTGTGCAATTTGGCTTAAGGATGATGAGAAAAAGCCCTTACTAGATGTGGAGAACATGATGAAAACAGTATCGTCCTATGCCAAAGACTGTCTTCCAAGCAATAAGGACCCTCATTTAAGGACACGAGGGTCCTACCAAATCATTGTCAATGGTTCCTTTAGAGGAATGAATGTACTTGCAAGAGTTGGGTGGCTTTACATGGATTCTGATCACATGGTTTGTGAAGCTATTAACCACCCAATAAGGTGGCCTTCATCTTTAGAGACCAAACTCATGACTCTCTTTGTCTTTGCAGTTTCTAAAGCTTTAAGAAGTTATAATGCAGAAGGTCCTACAAGAATATTGACTGTGAACTTGATGTAAGCATACTAAAGGCAGTAACAAGACCACCCCTAGAGTCTGCTGATTTGGTTGGAAAAATAAGGTACAACTTTGCTGTAGTTAAGGTTGAGATTGGTTGGAAAAATAAGGTACAACTTTGCTGTAGTTAAGGTTGAGATTATGCATGTTTGTGAGAAGTTCACATCTGCTGCACATAGACTTATTTGTTTGGCTGCTTTCATTGGAAATTCTCAATACTGAAAAGATAAATTTATGATGATCTTATTGACTTTGTTGCCAATTCTTTTGATTGATCATAAAACTTTTTCTCTGTTGTCAGCTCTTTTTATTCATCATAAAACTTTTTCTCTAGCTCTCTAATTGTGTGTATGTAGTGTGTGTGTGTGGACCTTTTGTTTAATTGTTTTTTTAAGGCGTAAATGTAAGTTTTTTGTTTCTTATTTGGAAGCAGTGGGTTTTTTTTGTTGGGATAAAATGCATAAATTATTGCACCATAACAAAAAAAAAATTATAGAAAAATGTATAAATTTTGCCATCAAAATAAAGTAAAGAAAATATATAAATAAAAGAGGAACAAATAATAAATTGTTGTTGATAGAATACGGAAAACAAAAGTTGCCTTATTTAGTAGAGAAAAGTCTAAATAATGTCCTCTAAATTGTTACAAAAATTGATTGCTAAGAAGAGGATAGGAGTTAACTTAAGCAGGCTCATTTTAAAGTGGGCAATTAATTACTAGAAGTTTTACTTTTTCAATTCCAAAGCCTCAGTGTACAAAGCTTAAATTTTATTAATATAAAATTAAATTTAACGTTAAAAAGATTATGCTACTAAATAGGAGGTTTTGAATAGTGCTATGGTTCTTAGCGATTTATCTATTTGGAAGTTTAATTACAAGTGTGCCACATAAACAAGATTTAAGAGCAATCATTAGTACTCTGTACTTGATTCGAATTGAAGCAACATCCTATAAAAGGTCCATATGGTTGATGTAGAATTAATTCTAAAATGTAATTGGTAAAACATCTGCCAGATGCTCCTACGTTGTTTTCACTTTCATCCAAAATTATAAATTGAACTAGTTTGAGAAACTGCATTGCATCATTCATTATTTAGCAAGTTGAAAGTGAAAGATTCATAAGACCCAAAGTTTGCATCATGGGTTTGCTTTTGCCATAATCTCAAGGATCCTAATCATTCATATTGACCAGCCAACATCGGTTGCTATAACTTTCAAAGTCATTGCATATTCTCCACTTTTTGTGTTCACTAATATAACATTTTGTTGCCTTGGTTCTTGGTTTCATACTTGTCCTCATGTTGCAGAAGATGCTCCGTGGTTATTCATTCAGCATTGTTCTGTGTTTAAATTTTTTAAAATGTTGATTGTTTGAAGAATATGTCATGCTTCTCTGGCATTCATTTATGAGGGTGAAGGTATTCTATAAGTTAGATGAATCTACCTTGGCAATTGCAATACAACTTTCAAAAGATTCTGGTGCCCTTACCTGAGTAATACTAGCCCTGGAGTCTGCAAGTAATCAGGATAAGACAAAAGGAAAAGCTATTTACAGTTTCGCAATATTGTTATTCATATTTTTCCTAATAACTTGGCCGTCTTATTATTTTTTTTCCTTGCGGGTGTATCTTTATGGAGGTCATGTGACATCGTGGAAGAATGATCTTGGAGAAGAGTTGCTTTTTTGTTAGCAATAAGGTACCAACCATTTTCTGGATATTTCTTTTTCTGCATGAAAATCAATTGATATGGGATTAAACCTTTATTCCCGATGGATACAGCCAATTTCCTAGTCATGTTTAATTTTCATACTCTTACATTTTCATGTTTTCATGTTTTCATGCCTATTTTTCTTCTCCAATCATACATGAGCAAGATGGAGAAAAAACAGTTTAATTGAGATTAATTTGAAAGGCTTGGTTATTCTTCCAAAAGGATTTCATGCGTGTGGCATTACCAATTTAAACAAATGCTATTTTTACCTCCTAAGATGGGTAAACTAAATTTCATTTTGGTGCATTATACATGGATAGAGGGAAACTAAATTTCAATTGATAAAGGTGTTGTTAAGGCTTGGTAGGTTGATGTTCTGGTTAGGACTGGGATTAGCAAATAAATCCTATTTAAGATAGAATTATTGATCTTTTGAAGTGTGTTTGCACTAGATTTGGGGTATTTCCTTAAATACAACTGTTTCTGAAATGGTCATAGAAAACATCATCTCACCTAAGATTTTCTGAACTATTATTACCATCTCTCTGTATGTCACTCTGTTCTTGGCATGTAGCTCATATATCTGCGGCATGGTTTTTATTTATTTTATTTTATTTTATTTTATTTTATTTTTTAATGTTTTATCAATCTGCTTCTGACATGGCATAATATGATGTATTTTCTTTATCAATCTGCTTCTGTATTTTGTAATTACACAACTGTTACAATCTAACTGCAGTTGTCAAACTTTGGACCTCTTGAACAACATAGCTTTGCAAGGAATAGGTTTTGGAGCATTGACACTTAATCACCACCTTTTCCAACTAATAGCACCGGCAAAGCTTTTGTTGATTTGATTCTCAAGCCATCTGATGAAGATTCCAAGATCTGGCCTCGTAGGTATGGTTTGTAAATGGATTTACTACTTATTCTTTTAATAACATTCTGCAAAAATTATATTAGCTTAATTGTTTAATTTTATACACAAGCATTTTTTAAATCCATTTGTACTTTTCTAATTATTACTATTTATTTGAAATTATCATAAATATTTTTGAATTTTAAACATTATATTTGATTTTTGGAAAACAAATAACATAGTGGCTGACAAGATTCAAACTCATGACAACATCCTTATAACAACATTGCTCTGGCCAATCAAAAATAGGTTTTTTTATTAATATTATTCTTTTACTAAAACATATAAAGGATAAGTAAGCCCTATACTATTCAAATTTAGTCTCACTCCCGTCCGCGTGGTAACTACCTAAAAGGAGACATAGCCAAACTAATTTTTTGTTATTGTTTTTCATATTTCTATTATTTTTTAAAATTACATTTTTATAACTTTATTTTAAAAAAATTAAAACCAGGTGCTCATGTCTAGCCCGCCTGTTGGTCTAGGTGTGCCCGGGCTGGGTTTGCCACGCCCCCCTTTAGGCCAATCTGGTGAAGGCCAACCTGGACCCATTGGATCGGGCCTAGTTAATCCACATGTGCCCACCTCTGGTTCCCAACTATGAAAAAATAGTTAATAAATATCTAATTTTGTAAAAAAATAATAATTTTTATATACCACCCTTATTTATTATAAGTAAACAATCCATAAAAACCTCATTTAATTTTATATTGGTGTTCTCCACTTACCAAAAACCCTACTCTCTCTATTGCTCTCCTCCCCCTCTTACTGAGCTCACTCATGGTGGTTCTCTCTAGCCAATGTTGTGGTAGGTGCCAATCCCGGGATCTATAGAGCATTTGGATTTGGGGGAGGTGAACATGTTGGCCGTTGGTATTTCTCACCTTATTATGTTTTTTTCCACTCTACAAATTTTGATTTGTGTTGGTTATATGGTTCAGGGATTGATATATATATATATATATATATATATATATATATATATATATATATATATTGTTTAAAATTGTATGTTTGTGTAGAAATCAGGTGGAGTGGTACTTTTTCAGTGTTGTCAAGGGGTGTTGATTGGGCGAGGATTAACATGGTTTATTTCGAAAACAAATTTCCCCATCTCAGGGGATTACCGCGTTCATCGATTCCCCCATCTATTAAATAAATCATATATATATTATCTTTTAATAATATATTTTTATTTAATAAAAATAATTTTCTAATACTATATAGGTATACAATATTAAAATTATATATTCAGGAGCGGGGCGGGAAGGAATCCCCAGCCTCGTTCCCTGAATATTTCTAACACTGAGCAAACTCAAACTAAAGATCTATATCTTAAGAAAAAAGCATAATATCTCAATGGAAAGGTCAGTACTTTAACTAAAGTAATATTTGAGAAAAAAGAAACAGAAGTTGTTGATAAAGAGGAGCAGGTTCAAACTAAAATATCATTTACAAAGGAAGAACTATAGGATGTTGATAAAAGGAAACAAAGTCGAACTTAAGTAACATACAATATTATTTTTGTCACTGCTGAAGCTGGGCCATACTCCAAGACTAAGACTGGAGGATGAGGGTATGTCTGTGGTTCTTTGCCTATAGTGCTTGCTGCCTGTGGACTTGTTTGTTGTATTCAGAGGTTTTAGTGTAGCTGATTTTGCAGGTAATTTCACTTTTGATGCTTGTAGTTGCATGTATGACCAATTTGTATTTGCAATCCCTTTTTATATAAAACCAAGAAAGCATTTAGCTGATCTTTACTTGGTCATTAGCCAAAATAGTCATAGTTTCCTTCTTCCGTTCTTTGTTTTGCTTCTTCTACTTACATGTTGCAGTTTAAATTTCTTTTATATTTATATTCTCAAGTTAATGTTGATCATCCTTTTCATCACAGACCTGGAAGTTTGTATGGTGATCAACATGGTACTTTTGGTGACAATCAGGTACTTGTAGCATTAATTCTTTCTTTGCCATGCAGCATGTGAGGCTCCTTTAGTTCCTCCACTAGGGGCCGGGCTATACTTGGAAATAATTGTTTATTTCCTGACAATGATTAACATGCAAGTCTTCTGCTAGTGAATGCTCTTAAACAGTCAATTTCAGATTTTTTTTAGTTTCATTTCATTTTCTCATCTAATTCTCTTGCATCTGAGGTTGTACTTGCTGCAGTAACATAACTACATGTAAATTATTCAGCCCCCAAGGATATTGACCTTCAATGACCTATATTAAACTTATATTTTGCCTGCGCAAATATTTTCTTCTTGTATCCATTACCGCATCTTGTTTATCTAATGGCAATGATAGCCTTTTCTTAGTTCCAAATTTTACAAAATTACTCTAAAACTCCTGTGTTTGTAGGCTATTGTTCTTTCAAATGCATAGCTTGCCATTTAGCCTTTCGGGTGCAAAATATCGTCCACATGGTGTTTACACAGATGTTCGCATCATTCTAGTTATTCATAACGTAGCACATCAGGTATAAGGGGGTTTGACAAGTTCCTCTCTTTCTGTTGTGTTCAGTAATACAGAAGTATGTTGCAAATCTTAATTTTATTTCCATTTGTTTCTATATATGGACGGGTGTGGAGCCAGCAACAACATATTTGAACTTAGGATTGCCATCTCAGTGGTATGGGGCATTAGAATGGATCTTACCTACTTGGGCAAGGAAAAATGCTGTTGACGCGGGTGCAACTGTCAACATCTTGAAAGGTTCGATTGTCACAGCTGATCGTGTACTAACGGTTAGCCAGGTCATAATTTTGCCATTTTGGTGTTTATTTCCTGAAAAGTTTTAAAGGGAGGAAAAATGGGAAAACTCTGCATATCTATTTGGAAATCTATTTCGCTATATAATTTCCTTTAATTTTATATTTTTAGTTCACTGATAAAACTAACATATTATGCTAGAATTGCGAAGAGGTTTCTAAATCCGTAGCTATGAACAAGATTTGAAACATGACAGTGGGGCTAAGCCATGTTATCTTCTATCTTGTAGAAGTATTATGAGTGAAGAGCTACTCATTTTTGTAGTAAATTTACTAATTACTGGGAGTGGGTTGCTATCAATACTACTCAAACATTTGGTTGTTTAATTATGCTTTAGACATTGGCATATTGCTAAAATAACTCTTCTTATTTCCTCTAATTTTAGTTTGAATTTAATTATCTCCTCATACAAACCTAAGGAATAGATTTGATCTATGGTTTATAATCCTCAAAATATTTCTGCTCAAAAAGGTTTTTGGCATGATTTATCATGTTTAATTGCTTTAAATCTTTCTTGATTGCTACTTAAGAGATTTAATCCAAGGTAGTTAGACTCGGCCCGGGCGTTAACCCAGCAAACCTCAGGGATTAGGGGTCGATGGGTTCAACTGGGTCGAACTGAGTCTAACCGGAGTCAATAATAAAATATTAAAAAATATTTTTTAATAATTAATAATGATAAAAAATAATATGACTTATATTTTAACAATTAAAAAAACAATTAATTAAATGTGATGTTTAAAATTTTAATTTTATATATTTTCTCTGATTTTTAAAATATTTAAAATATAATTAAATTAATATTTAAATTGTACTTTTATATACTATCATTAATTTTTTAAAATATAAAATACTAAAAAAACTCAATAATTAAATTCTCCTCAATCCTCTCCCAACTCGGAACTCAGAAAAGAAAAAAAACCAGATCACTTGCACCACACCATCTCTCTCTCTCTCTCTCTCTCTCTCTCTCTCTCTCTCTCTCCTCAGTTCTTCACTTCTCCCTAACTTCTTCAGATCTTCTCGTCACGGCCGACCCTCTCTCACTCTCTCTCTCTTTCGCTTCTACGTTTTCCCTCACTTCTTTAGATCTTCTCATCTCGCTTGGCCGTCTCTCTGCAGCTTCTCCTGCACTTCTTATCGCCACCGCTCGAGGTCATTTTCTTCTGGTTTTCCCTCACTTTCTTTGCCACCGGTTTTTTTATTTTTCTGAAAAATTTAATCTATTTAACCCATTAGATCTAGCCGGGTCACTTGTTTCTGGGTAACCGGTCGGGTCACCTAGTTTTTTACAGGGTTTTATCAAAGCCAGGTCATGTGGTGTAGCCAGACCGGCCTCATGGCCGGATCCCAATTTTCTTGATCAAATCGGCCGAGCACATCTGAGTTTGATAACATTGTTTTAATCTATTCTTAATCATTGTGAGCATCGTGGTAGGAATTTCAATCATTATGCTGCTAAATCTAGATGCTTTCATGATTTTAACTCAACAAATCAATTACAACATTTAGGGTTTGTCGGGTGTACCTTCACTTGGTGTAATGGTCAAGATGATCTTGCTAGGAGATGGGCTCAGTTTATACAAGTTTCTTGCTAATTGTTCCTGGATCTTTAACTTTGATGCTTACAATAACCATCACGTCCCTAAAACAACATCTTATCATTCTCTTGTTTTGTTATCTGTTATCTCCCATGTCTATCATAAGAGTAATTTTTTTAAATTTAACAATTAATGGTTTAAGTATCAAGGATGTTATAATTTTGTTAATAAAGCATTGAATTTCAATCCTAATGGCTCTCCCATGGATGTGTTTTTTATATTAAATTGGTTGTAGCAAAGACCATCTTGTTGAGTTGAGACTTTTGAGAATGAATTTTGTTGAGACTGATATCCAAAATATTTAAAGGATTTCAATATCCTAGAAGCTATTAACGCTTCTAATCACTTTAATTCCTTTCGTAGACTAGCTCTAAGATCCCTCTATGATCGGCACTCTGCTCTTCTAAGACAAAATGGCCCCAAATGGACCCAAAGGACCAAGCTTAGGTTACTTAAAAATGGTGATTGCAACACTAGATACATCTCTAATAGAATCTCTACCTTGATAGATGATTTTGGTAACACTCAATATGATTTTAATAGTATTTGTAAATGCTTTAGTGAATATTTGGATTGCTTCACTTGATATTTATGTTCATGGCCTTAATGAGCTTCCATATGATTTGAACAGCCTTAGTAAAGGAAAACAAAAAATATTTAATTAGGCCAGTGAGTTTAGATGAGGTTTTTCTCACTATCAAACCAATGCCTAGAGGGAAAAATGCTGGTCTTGATGGCTTTAACATTGAGTTTTATCTATTTTACTTGGCAATAATCATGGACCCTTTTCTCTTTAACACTATTACTTTTTTGTTCAAACTATATCTTTACCTAAATCATGGGGTTAAACCTAGTGGTGCTTATTTGTAAAAGGACTGTCCCAAACAAAGTAACTAATTTCAGAACTATCTTATTATGCACCACTTGCTACAAGATAATTTCTAGAACCCACTCAAATAGGCTAAAAAATGTTATGCATAAATTTGTGGGTACAAAATAGAATGGTTTCATAGATAGTAGATCTAGTCGTGATAACATTATAACTGTCCAAAAAATTGTGCATTCCCTAGACTACGATACCAAGAATCCCCCTTGGATTCTTGGTAGGTTGATGTTCTGGTTAGGACTGGGATTAGCAAATAAATCCTATTTAAGATAGAATTATTGATCTTTTGAAGTGTGTTTGCACTAGATTTGGGGGATTTCCTTAAATACAACTGTTTTTGAAATGGTCATAGAAAACATCATCTCACCTAATATTTTCTGAACTATTATTACCATCTTTCTGTATGTCACTCTGTTCTTGGCGTGTAGCTCATATATTTATTTTATTTTATTTTATTTTAGTTTTTAATGTTTTATTAATCTGCTTCTTTTAAAATCTGACATGGCATAATATGATGTATTTTCTTTATCAATCTGCTTCTGTATTTTGTAATGGCACAACTGTTACAATCTAACTGCAGTTGTCAAACTTTGGACCTCTCGGACAACATGGCTTTGCAAGGAGTAGGTTTTGGAGCATTGACACTTAAATCACCACCTTTTCCAACTTATAGCACCAGTAATGCTTTTGTTAATTTGATTCTCCAGCCATCTAATGAAGATTCCAAGATCTGGCCTCATAGGTATTGTTTAATTTTATACACAAGCATTTTTTAATTCTATTTGTGCTTTTTAATTATTATTATTTATTTGAAATTATCTTAAATATTTTTGAATTTTAAACATATTATTTGATTTTTGGAAAACAAATAACATAGTGGCTAACAAGATTCAAACGCATGACAACATCCTTATAACAACATTGCTATGGCCAATCAAAAATAGATATTTTTATTAATATTATTCCTTTAATAAAACATATAAAGGATAAGTAAGCCCTACACTATTCAAATTTAGTCTCACTTCCGTCCGCGTGGTAACTATCTAAAAAGAAGACATAGCCAAACTAATTTTTTGTTATTGTTTTTCACATTTCTATTATTTTTTAAAATTACATTTTTATAACTTTATTTTAAAAAAATTAAAACCAGGTGGGCATGTCTAGCCCTACCTGCTTGTCCGGGTGTGCCCGGGCTTGGTCTGTCCCTTTAGGCCAATCAAGTGAAGGCCAACCCGGACCCATTGGATTGGGCCCGGTTAATCCACTTGTGCCCACCTCTGGTTTACAACTATGAAAAATAGTTAATAAATATCTAATTTTGTTAAAAAAAAAAATTTATATACCACCCTTATTTATTTAAAGTAAACATTCAACAAAAACGTCATTTATTTTTATATTGGTGTTCTCCACTTTCCAAAAATCCTACCCTCTCTACTGCTCTCCTCCCCTTCTTGCTGAACTCACTCATGGCTATTCTCTCTACCCAATGCTGTGGTAGGTGCTAATCTCGGGATCTATGGAGCATTTGGATTTGGAGGAGGTGAACATGTTTACCGTTGGTATTTCTCCTCTTCTTGTGTTTTTTTTCCACTCTATAAATTTTGATTTGTATTGGATATATAGTTCAAGAATTGATATATATATATATATATATATATATATATATATATATATATATATATATATATATATTGTTTAAAATGGTATGTTGGTGTAGAAATCAGGCGGAGCGGTACTTATTCAGTGTTGTGAAGGGGTGTCGATGGGGCAACGATTCACCGAGTTTATTTCGAAAAAAAAAAATTTCCCCGTCCCCGGGGATTACCGCGTTCATCGATTCCCCCATCTATTAAATAAATCATATATATTATCTTTTAATATATATTTAATATAAATAATTTTCTAATACTATATAGGTATACAATATTAAAATTATATATTCGGGAGCCGGGCGGGAAGGAATTCCCCGGCCTCCTTCCCTGAATTTTAGCCCTGGCCCCACCTCATTGGGTCCAGGGTAAATTTGACAACCCTAGTTGTCATCTACATTGATAGGTCTTAAATACCCATGAGATTAATTTTTGTGGGTGCTCAAGAGAAAATATGTTGTTAAGGACAGTGTCACAATCCATCTTTGTAGAAAATTGTCACTTAAACTTGATAATCTTTGTTTTAGAAGAGTATGGCTAGACCAAAAAGAATAATAAAAAATTTTCACAAGTTTAGATGTTAAAAACTAGATTAGTATTGCCATGAATATTTGTATTGTTGAGGTAAACAAGCTATTGAGCATGCGACTTAGTCAAGCACTTCGGTGGGTATTCATTTAATTTGATCAGTTAGCTTTGCCTGAGAAATCTCAGTAGAACTTATTAATGGTTGCTGTAAGGAAAGTGAAAAAAATAAATTGCCAAATTGCTACAAATATCTTATATTTTGAATTTCTCTTTTAACACATATGGTGGTTCTCATATTAATCAATACGAGCATATAGTTGGGAGCTACTTTTCATGTCTCTAAAAATCGTATATGTGCACTTACATGCAATGTTGCCTATTTGGTTTGAGAAAATAAAAATTTAGAATTTTTCGTTTTTTCTTGGTTAGTCTAAGTATTGCCAAGCGAGTCAAAATGGTATTTGCTTTTTTATTAATGTTAGGAGCATGCAGCTAAAGCACCCAAACCAAAAGCTGGCCTAAAAGCCATCTTATCAGTTTAACCATGTTCACATTTTGGTGCAATTTAAATGGTATAATACCCGAATTAGTCCCTCTACTTTTCTTTCTCTTCCCTTTTGGTCCCTCTACTATGAAATGCTCCCAACTAGTCCCTCTACTCTTGAAAATGGCCCAACTTAGTCCCTCTACTTTTAGTCTCTTCACATCTAGTCTCTCTACTCTTGAAAATACAGTCACTAGTTGGCCCATTTTAGAATAGAAGGGACTAAATAGAACCATTTTCAAGAGTAGAGGGACTATTTAGGAGCATCTCTGGGTAGAGGGACCAAAAGGGAAGAGAGAAAAGTAGAGGAACCATTTCGAGTATTGTACCATTTAAAATCTGCTAATCAAGCAATACTTTTGTTTGGTTTTTGTCAGAGATTAAGAAAACCATAAATAATGCCTTTGAACCAATTCAGTTGATGATTTTTCGGATTTTATTTCTTTTTGTAGATGTGTTACTTTTCTTTCTGTGGTGTTTTTTCTATCAGTTAAATTTTTTTTGCTAGCAAAAAGTGACTTTCTTTTACTGGTGAATTTAGAAAATTGTTTGTCTGTGTTTGTTTATTTGGTCTTAGGAGGTTCATTATTGAGTTGATGATGATAAATTTTTCTTTTGGTATTCATTTCATTCTTTGTTTAAGACATTCAAAACATGCCTCATTTTGTGGATGCACATTATAATATATCTCAAGAGGTTACACTTTTTTGTTCTTTCGTGATACAAATTCTGTATATTGATGATTTTGACTTGTCTTGTTGGTAACATAGACCTGGTTTCTTTGTGTGATGTGGACATCAGAGACGAAGAAGTAAAAGATATTTATAACACTGAGCAAACTCAATCTAAAGTTCTATATATTAAGAAATAAGCAGAATGTCTCAATGGAAAGAAGAATATTTGAGAAAGAAGAAACAAAAGTTATTGATAAAGAGGAGCAGGTTCAAACTAAAATATCACTTACAAAGGAAGAACTATAGGATGTTGATAAAAGAAAACAAAGTCGAACTAAAGTAACATACAATATTATTTTTGTCACTGCTGAAGCTGGGCCATACTCCAAGACTAAGACTGGAGGATGAGGGTATGTCTGTGGTTCTTTGCCTATAGTGCTTGCTGCCCGTGGACTTGTTTGTTGTATTCAGAGGTTTTAGTGTAGGTGATTTTGCAGGTAATTTCACTTTTGATGCTTGTAGTTGCAGGTATTATCAATTTGTATTTGTAATCCTTTTTTATATGAAACCAAGAAAGCATTTCTGTCACACCCCGAACCCGGTGCGCTGACAAACGGCCACAGACCCATAGGGCGGGGGACTAGTGAACCTGCAAGGCCTCAAAACCTAAACACAGACTGGGAGTAGAAAATAAACTGGCAGAAATACCAAATATGAGTACAACTTAAGGTCTACAAGCAAGCTCGAATATAAAGCAAATTAAATACCGAATGAACTACAAGGAGGTTCTTAAACAACCATAAAACTGATACAACAACATGAAATACAACACCGAAGGAAGACATCTACTGGAAGCCTTCTAAGATCCCTGGGCCAACTGGTCCTGATCTGAAAAGGATTTAAAATAAATCCATGAGCTTACTAGCCCAGTAAGTAATCCAAAAACAAACTGAAAGCAAAAAAATTCAAGTCTGAAACTTGCACAAAAATCAATAACATAAAACAGTATAAACAAAACCAAAGGGTAAAGCATAAAATAACATATTCCAGAGTATGTCTCCAAATTCATTGTAAATGCCAGAGATCATTTGGTTATCCTCGGTGACTCGAGCCAGAATAACAGAAGTCATTTATTTACCCTCGGTTACTCGAGACTGAATATCAGATGGTCGTTGAATATTTCACCAAACGGACACGGTGCGAAACTGCAGTCTCATTTTTCCAAAATTACTTGTCGACAAGGTCAGTGTTTAACCCCCCACTGACAGGGTTGCATATCGCTCATTTGGAGACCTAAAATATTCAGACAGATTTCAAAGCCAAGAATATAGAATATTCACATGTATCTTTCAAAAATTCATGTAATAATAAAAGGTAAATAAATAAATGAATAATATATAATTAAATAATTAATTAAATGCAAAAGAATATACCAACTTTTGCAAACCTTAACCTGGTTACTATTTTAAAGAAATAATAACAACAATTCATAATTATTTGTCAAAAGACAAATTCAATAAATAAATAAATAAATAAATAAATATCAACCTATAAATATACACATGCCAAATAACAACCTGATTCTCTCATTAGAGGAAAATAAAATAATAATAATATATTACTATTAAAAACCATGACAAATGTCAAATTCAATAAATAAATAAATAAATAAAAGTTTGAAAGGGATGGCAACATGACTCCAACGAATTTAAAAGTAAAAAATTTCTCCAAAAGTACTAACCATGAGATATACTTATAATCCAACTAATCAAATATAGTTCAAGGATAGCTTGGAATAACTAAACAATAATTTATTCACAATTGTCCCTCACTCTCTCAAAATAAATTAAAAAATAAATAACTGAATAAATAAAATATTTGGAATAATTACTCAATGAATTTAAACAAGAGGTAAAATACAATTAGACAACCTAGTAATCGTAGAGAAATAATCAAATGATTAACAAAAAGTTTATTTTCAGAAATTTCCAAAAATGGGAATATAAAAAATAACAAAATATATATATGAAAATAAAACGATAGATTACTTACTTGATGATCTTCTAATTCCAAAAGAAATTCAAGGTTATCTTCTCAAGGTGGTCCTATAACCCAAGGGGAGAATTAAATCAAATAGACATGAATACTTGGAAGAGTTCAAGCACAAAGACTAAAGATAAGCTAGTCTAAAATACCAATACTCTACAACAAAGCATGGTCTTTCTACCCACAGATTAGAACTCAAGGATTCAAAGGAAGCAACAAAAGCAAAGCATCAAAAGCTATAATTAATTGAACACAACTCATGCTCTACCAACATAGTGGTTTGCTATGCCAATACATATATAATTTCTCTTTATCACAACCAGGATGCATGCCACTTAAGCACTATTGTAATGCACACATATTAAATAAATATAATCTATATATATAAGGACAAGTGTATTCATGTAAAACCCATACACCAATGTATGGATCATGCAAGCTAACATTCAAGGGCGTAAACATAAGGTTTCATGCAAATGAGAACATGGTTTCCTGCACATGTATGAGTGGTTTCCAACATATATGTATATACATATGGAGGTGGTTCCATGTGTGTGAGTATATATTTATAAATATACATCCTTGAAAGCGATGAACTAGAGATATTCAAGGGGCACAAGAGTGCTTTACGACCTATAAGTAGAATTGGTTTCAAGTATGACTAACTATTTAGCCTCTTCCATGTGTATATAAGCATACATATAAAGCTTCCATCATAATAGATAGCCATGGTTTCATGCATGCATATATATATATATATACATAGCTCCATGCAAGGATAAGCCAAAAACAAATCAAAAGGGTGAATCTCTACAAACAAACAACATCATCAAAGGCAACCATAGACACAAGAAAGTATAAATCACCCACTAAACAACATGCAACTAGACCAAGGTGGCATAAAATGGTTCCAAGTTCCATAGGGTAGGAAAAAGATAACAGGCTATAAGGATCACAAGGGTTACATGAGTATAAGCACAAGCAACTAGGACCTTCAAAACATGCATTTTATGAGAAAATAACCTACAACCATGCTTAATATTTCACATACAACAAGCTTCTCCCAAAACACTAGCATCAAGCTCTACCATCACCAAGAGAGTGAGAGAACCTACCTAGCCTTCGGGGAGCACCGGCGGTTCGTTGATCTCCTTAGCCTTGACTCCGGCTGTCAAGACCTCCTGTAAAAGTGTGAGCTCCGGCGATGGTATTAACTTCCATCAATTGTCCCAAGAGAGCAAGGTGGAGTGGGAGAATGGAGAGAAAGGAGAGAGATGGAAGAATGGAGGAGGAAGATGGTCATGCGGTGTAATGGCTAGGCCAAGAGGAAGACAACGATGGGATGGGAGTCTGGGAATCCTTCCAGAATTTTCTCTCTCCACAAAACTCTCCCAGCAAGGTAACAAGAAGAAGAAGAAGGAGTTAAGGAAAAAAGCAAACAGGTTTAGCAACTTAAAAAGGCTCCAAAGAATGGACGGGGTCCACAATTTAGCTGATCTTTACTTGGTCATTAGCCAAAATAGTCATAGTTTCCTTCTTCCATTCTTTGTTTTGCTTCTTCTACTTACATGTTGCAATTTCAATTTCTTTTATACTTATATTCTCAAGTTTATATTGATCATCCTTTTCATCATAGACCGGGAAGTTTGTATGGTGATGAACATGGTACTTTTGATGACAATCAGGTACTCATAGCATTAATGCTTTCTTCATCATGTAGCATGTTAGGCTCCTTTAGTTCCTCCACTAGGGGGCTATACTTGGAAATGATTGTTTATTTCTTGACAATGATTAATATGCAAGTCTTCTGTTAGTGAATGCTCTTAAACAGTCAATTTCAGATTTTTTTTTTTTAGTTTCATTTCATTTTCTCATCTAATTCTCTTGCATCTGAGGTTGTACATGCCGCAGTAACATAACTACATGCAAATTATTCAGCCCCTGAGGATATTGACCTTCAATGACCTATATTAAACTTATATTTTGCCTATGCAAATATTTTCTTCTTGTATCCATTATCGCATCTTGTTTATCTAATGGCAATGATAGCTTTTTCTTAGTTCCAAATTTTACAAAATTACTTTAAAACTCCTGTGTTTGTAGGTTATTGTTCATTCAAATGCATAGCTTTCCATTTAGCCTTTCGGGTGCAAAATATCGTCCACATGGTGTTTACACAGATGTTCGCATCATTCTAGTTATTCATAACGTAGCACATCAGGTATAAGGGGGTTTGACAAGTTCCTCTCTTTTTGTTGTGTTCAGTAAAACAGAAGTATGTTGCATGTTAATCTTAATTTTATTTCAATTTGTTTCTATATATGGAAGGGTATGGAGCCAGCAACAACATATTTGAACTTAGGATTGCGCTATATACATGACATGGTTACGCTTGGGAAATAACTACTGCCGAAGGTGGACAAGGACTCAGTGAATTATTAAGGAGTTATGAGAGCATATTGAATGGTACTTACGTCAATCATTATATCTTCATCTTTGTTCTTTTTTAATAGATTGTTGTGGAGATAGAAGAGGATGTGAACCTACAACATTTTTTTTTTGAAAAAAGGAGCCCATGGCAAATTTATTGAATAAAGGAAAAGCAAGAACAACTCCAAAAGAATTAGCTAGCAAACTTAAAACAAAGAAGTAGAAGTCTAAAGAGCAAAGACATGAATGTCAGTTAAAATTTAAAACTAGAGATATCAAAACATTTCATTATCCATCTGGGGAGGTCTCTGTCTTGATGAAACGTGGTAATAGCATGAAGGCTCAAGCCATGGATAGCCAATCTGGAAGCTGACCTAAGCCATTCCTTGGGAATATGATGAATGCGAGAATTGCCCACCATGTTAATAGCGTATGTGATGCCTTGTATCCATTGAGTCAGTTTCCCGTTAGGGTTGGTTTGATCACCGCGAAGGAGTTGATGCACATCCACATTAGCAGTGAAGATATGATGAAGATTTAATTGATTGGCTGATGTAACTTGAATGGTGACCGCGAGCGCTTGCAACTCAACCAAAATAGCAGAATTGGTGATGAGAGAGCTACATCCTGCAAAAACAACTTGATAATTACAAATGGAAACAAAGTATCCAAATCCACCTACCTCAGTTTTAGTATTCCACACAATTAAGTAGAAGAGGAAAGGCCCATCTACATTAGAGAAATTGTTGAGAAGAAGTTTTTGACCAAATTGATCACTGTTTGATTTGGATAATTCTGACACATCAGTGAGGGATTTACAAGCAATAGTTGAGTAATTGGGAGTAATTTGCCTGAAAATGACTTCACATCTGACTTTCCATATAAACCAAACATTTTGTCAAACATATTGGAATTATTGTCATAAAGCTAAGAACCATCAGTGAATCCATTAGTAAAAACAAAGTTGAGGCCAGTCTTAGATCCGACAATCCGGTAAACAAGCTGAGCTTTGGGATAGAAAACTAAGAGATGATCCGTATTCTCATTAGCAAGACCTCACAGGTTGTAGAGATTACGAGAGCCCAGGTTGATGCTATGAAGAAATTCATTGGTGGCAAGTCTTTCCTTCAATGTGAGCCAAATGAAGTGCTGAGCACTGGGAGCCATCCTGAGTTGCCAAATGTACTTCAATTCATTCCAAGAGTTAATATCATAATGGTTATGATTAAGGAAATGATAGACCTTGGAAGAAATTTTGTTACTGTAAGACTTGGGAGTCCAATTTTAATGGCAATGGGCATTGGGATTGACATGGCCAAGTCTACTAGAGAAACAATCAACATTCTCTCTAGAAAGATCATGAAGCTTATGAAAATTCCAGTTATTTGACACACCACTTGCGTGTATGTACCGAAAGTGCACGGGTTGTTGAAGTAATAAATTACTCCGATGAGTGGGTAGTCGTATCCACATAGAATAGTGCTCGGAAACACAAGTATTGCTATTTAACTATAATGAAAATGATTGATGAGTTGTGAAAACAATATCAATGCAATTGAAAATAAAGAAAAGAAAAGAGAGTGCAATAGTAATAAGGAGAGGTATCGATAAAAAGGTGGGGTACCCGGGCATTGCTCACCTTAGAATTATTGTTTCGGGTGCAAGACTAATTATTATGCCTCCTAACTAATGTTTAATGACTCTTGGAAATTCAAATACACACAGTCCCAAACCTAAGGTTAACCATAACTAACGCTACACTATGCCCCGGCGGAAAGGCATGCTCTCGACGCCTCACAATGTGTAAGGTTGCCTAAAGCTCTAGGGACTCCATGTGATAAACCCTATTCCCTAACATAGATCTAACCCTTTGGTCCAGGAGAAAGACCCCTACTCATGATTAAGCACTAGCACTAAGGATTACTTCAACACTTCACTCTGTTGCTTGCGCAACTAAGCCTAAGTGGAGTTTGTCTCTTAGCACTTCACTCTATCATGACCACAAAGAACTCTTGGAATATGGAGGTAGGATAAAACACATTGGAAGGGAAAGGAGGCGTTCCGCTACCTCTAGACTCACCCTCTCGACCCTCTATAACCTTACTTTGTCTAACCCTAATAAAATGTTACTCATTCACAAGGATTACCAAGATAGGTTCTCAACCCTAGTGTCACTCTAAGGGAAAATCAATTCAACAAGCATTCAAGGTTGAAACTCAATTAAAACATCAATTAAAGAAATATAATAAGAGTTAATGAAACAAAATCATCCTAGGGATTACAAGTCTAAGTACCCACAAGGGTTTAGTTCTCCATGGAGCAATACACAAACAAATATGAAATTAAGAGTAAATGCATGCAATCCATAGATAAAACCCCCTTGTAGTCCGTATCGATGGTCTTGTGGAGCCACCTCATCTTCTCCAAAGGTTCCCTTGTCAAGCCTAGGGCACACCTCGCCAAATTGATGCCGACGAAAGCTCCCCCAATAGCTTTCTTCCAAAGTAACTCGATGTCGACGGCCATAGAACCGCTCCAAAAACCTAGCAAAAGCCTCTCCAAACCCTAGCCGCGAGCGCCTCAAAAGATGGGCAAAAGATAGGAAAAAGATCCTTCAATAACTCTCAAAACGTGGTATTTATAGGGGCTGGAATTAGGCATCCACACGAGCGTGTGGAATTTCCACACGGCCTTGTGAATTTCCAAAAATTGGTTTTTTGCGAGATGTGAACAGTAACTACTGCAGTGATTTGCTACAGTACTACAGCAACCTACCACAATACTTCACCAAAAGGCTCCCGATTCCACTCTTTTCATCGAGGCCACGTGAATGGGCACACATCCATGCGGTAGATCGCGTCTCATCTTCAATGAAACCACATTGACAAAACTCTTGCTAGTATTGCATAAGTCAGAACAAATGAGTGTGACTACCTTTGTGCCCTTCCATTTTAGTATATTCTCTTGAGCACAATGGAGGTTGGCACACACCCACATGTCTTTGAGCACAACTTGTGTCTTCATCTTTGTTCAATCCAAGAACTTCATCAACAATCACATCCACGATCTACTTTTGCTTCCTTTTCTTCCAAAATTATCTCCACAACCCTAAAAATACAAAAGAACACAAATACACATGGATAAGAGATAAAATCTGATAAAAGTGATGCTCAATGTAAGAAAAGAATACTTTGTATTACTTATACACAAGAACTTATCATTATTATTCTGAATGTAATCTATAATTCAGAGAATTTCAAAATCCAAATTAGAGTTGAAAAAGGTGGGATCAAAAGCAAGAAGGGTGTCAGAATACCATGGGTTAAATAGGAAGGAGGTTTGATTAGGATTCATGGAGTCCAAATTGCAAAATGGTTTCAATTTAGCAGCACCATGACAAAGGCCTCTGAAAAACCAAGAGCAATTAGGAGGAATAGGATCTTTCCAAATATCAATTTTGCCATACTTATGAATGAGAATGTTGACCCAAAAATTATCATCTCCGTTTAATAATTTAAAAATGTTTTTAGCCATCAAAGAGATTTTCGCAATAGAAAGATTTTTTATGCCAAGCCCCCTCAGGTTTGGAATCAATTAAATTGGTCCAAGCCACAACATGGATGCCCTTTCCATTGCCACCCTTGTACCAGAGGAAATCCTTAAAAATCTTGTTAATTTCAGTAAGAACTGTATCAGGAATGGGATAAACAGAGGAATAATAAGTTGGGATAGAGAGAATTGAGGAATTAATGAGAATTGTGTTTGCAGCCTGAGAGAGTTTAGAGTGTTTCCATTTGGAACGAATGCTGCGAATCCTGTTAACTCGTAGGATTAAAGGAAGCCATTGCAAGTCTCTTAGGAGTAACCATTACCCCAAGATAGGTTATGGGGAATGAAGCTTGAGTAAACTAGAGGATAGAACAAATGCTTTTAGAGACTCTTGTATTAAACTAAGAGGGAAAATAAATAACAGATTTATTCAGATTGGATTATTGACCAGTGAGACGACCATAGATATCCAGAAAAAGCTTGATGTTTCTAGCAGCACCTCTAGTAGCTTTTGAGATAAGGATTAGATCATCCGCGTACATAAGATAGTTAAAGTTATGGCATAAACTAGAGTCAAAGCCAAGGATTAAGTTTCTGTGAAGAGTAAAATTAAGCATTGAAGTGAGATTCTGAGACACCTAGATAAAAAGATACGAGGATATGGGGTCGCCTTGATGAGCTCTTCTAGAGGAGCTAATCCAAGAGCTAGGTTGACCGTTGAACTAGAGGAGATACAAGTTCTAATCCTAGAGATCCATACATTAGGGAAATTCATCTTGGCAAGGGTAGCAAGAATTGCAGTCTAGCTCGGAGAATCATATGTTTTCTCAATATCGATTTTAACTAACATCCTAGTGAGGTGATTTACATCTCTCTCAAGAGAATGGACAATCTCTTAAAGGGCAATAATGTTATCAAAAGAACAGCAACTAGCAATGAACCGAGCCTGCTCTCTACCAATAAGTTTTGGGAGAACGAGCTTGAGTCTATTAGCCAGAATTTTTGAAATAATTTTCAAACAAACATTACAAAGAGATATTGGTTTGAAATCAAAAACCAAAGTAGGATTATCTTTTTTAAGGATCAAAGCGATAAAAGTTCTCCCCAAGGAAGAAGGGAGGAAGGGGTTATTGATGAAATTTGGATAGCAAAGAATAAGTGATCCCTAATATCAAGCCAGAAAAATTTATAGAATTCAGCATTATAGCCATTTGGGCCATGGCTCTTACCTATAGGAAGGTCCATCACTGTGTGATAAACTTCTTCCATGGAAACATCTTTAGTGAGCATCTCATAAAGATATTAGGCAAAGAGTCAGTATCAGAGGCATACCATAAATTAGAATAATAATTTAAGAATGCATGCTATATGCTATCTGGGTCTACACATAAGTTACCATTTAAATCATAAATTTGGGTGATATGAGATTGATACTTACATATTCTAGCTGAATTGTAGAAGAAATTGGTGTTTCGATCTCCATTACACACACAAATGAGATGAGAATGCTGAGCCCATTTATTAGTATTCTGACACTGAAGTGCAGCAAACTTATCATAACGATCCATAAGAAGAGAATGATTACTGGGAAAGGAAATGACACACCCTTCGCGAGTGCGTACCGCAAGTGCACGGGTTGTCGAAGTAATAAAGTATGCTGGTGAGTGGGTAGTCGTATCCACAGGGAATAGTGATCAGAAACACAAGAATTGCTATTTAACTATGGTGAAGATAATTTAAAGTGGTGTAAACAATATTGATGCAAATAGAAATAAAAAGAACAAGAAGGAGATGCAATAAAATGATAGGAGAGGCGATCGATAGAAAGTGGGGCACCCGGACATTGCTCTCCTAGAACTATTGTTTTAAGTGCAAGACCAACTATTATGTCTCTTAACTGATGCTTAATGAGTCATGGAAATCTTAAAGCAGACGGTTCCAAACCTAAGGTCAACCGTGACTAACCCTATACTATGCCCCGGTGGAGAAATCGCTCAATCTCAACACCTCACACTGTGTAAGTCTGCTTAAAGCTCTAGGGATTCCAAGTGATAAACCCTATAGATCTAACCCTTCGGTCCAGGCGAAAGACCCCTAGTCACAATTAAGTCCCAGCACTAAGGATTACTTTAATGCTTCACTCTGTTGCTTGCACAACTAAGCCCCAGCGGAGTTCCTCTCTTAGCACTTCACTCTATTGTAACTGCAAAGAACTCTTAGAAAACGGAGATAGGATAAATCACACCGGAAGGAAAAGGGGACGTTCTGCTACCTCTCGACTCACCCTCTCAACCCTCTCCAATCTAGCTTTATCTAACCCTCATGGTGTGTCACTCATCCACAAGGATTACCAAAATGGATTCTCAACCCTAGTGTCACTCTAAGGGAAAATCACTTTAACAAGTATTCAAGATTGGAACTCAATTAGAACATCAATTAAAGAAAACATAATGAAAGGTTAATGAAACAAAATCATCCTAAGGTTTACAAGTCCAAGCACCCACTAGGGGGTTAGCTCTCCATGGAGCAAGATACAATCAATAATGAAATAGAAAGTAAAAACATGCAATTCATAAGTAAAACCCCCTTGTAGTACCTATAGATGGTCTTGTGGAGTAGCTTCGTCTTCTCTAAAGGTTCTCTCGTAAATCCTAGGGCACACCTCGCCGAATCGATGCCGAAAAAAGCTCCCCCAATAACTATCTTCCGAAGGAACACGGTGTTGAAGGCCGTAGAACCACTACAAAAACCTTGCCAAAGCCTTTCCAAACCCTAGCCGCGAGCGCCTCCAAAGTTGGGGAGAAGATGGGAAAGATTGGAAAAAGATTCTTCAAAACGTCACAAGTCGCGGCTTAAATAGGTCTGTAATCGGGCATTCACACGGGTGTGTGGAATTTCCACACGCCCGTGTGAATCTCTAGGAATCAAATTTTCAGCGCATTGTGAACAGTAACTGCTGCAATGATTTGCTACAGTTCTTTTGCTATAGTAAATTGCTACAGTACTTCGCCAAAATGCTCTCAAATCCACACTTTTCATCGAGGCCACATGAATGGGCAGACATCCATGCGGTAGATCGCGTTGCGTCTTCAATAAAATCATATTTGACGAAGATCTTGCTAGTGTTACACAAGTCGGAACACATGAGTGTGATTGCCTTTGTACCCCTCCAATTTGTATGTTCACTGGAGCACAACGGAGGTTGGCACACACTCACATGTCTTAGAGCACAACTTGTGTCTTCATGTTTGTTCACTCCAAGATTTCATCAACAAATTGCATCTACGATCTAATTTTGGTTTCCTTCTTTCATAATTGTCTCCACAACCCTACATGCGCAAAAGAACACAAATACACATGTATAAGCGATAAAATCTGAAAAAAGTAATGCTCAATGTAAGAAAATAATACTTCATATTGCTAATACATGTATTGGAATCGCATGCGAGCTCTGTCAAGGGAATCATCATCAAGATGAACAAACTGAGAAGTCGAGTTCTTGAGCTTGTTCAAAAGTTGGGGTTGTGAAATGAGGAGTTTTCATTGGAGCGAGCAGCATTAGAGGTTGTCTACACCCAAGTCTGAGAAGCAGGGGGTTTGGGAGCAAAGGGACGAATAACTCCCCCGCTTGCCATGGCAAGGGGAGAATGGGAGATAAAGACAGGAAAGAGGATCAAGGGAATAAGACACTTAGGAGGAGTTGCTCAGGACACTCAGGAGGAGCCAGCTAACTTGATAACCTAGAAGGTTTTTGTGTTGGTAGGAATAACTAATCGCATTGATGCTGATGTATGGAATCCTGCAACCAATAAACACATCCCATTTAATTATTCTGTTGATCGCTCTCGGAAGATGATTTGGATCCTTAAATTTAAAAAACTTAATTGAATAATATTATTGGTTTTTTTATGTTGTATAAATATATCATCACTGATTGGACATCTTTTTTTTTAAAAATTCAGAGCCTTTGCAAAGCAGCACTGCAGAAGGAGCTAGGGCTTGCTGTCAGGTCAGATTGCCCATTGTTTAGAAATAAAATTATACTTTCTCGTGTACTATTTACCCCGTATTTGTATCAAATTGACTTTTACATTTGTAATGCATTGCAGATAGGATTCATTGGAAGATTAGACTACCAAAAGAGCAATAATGTAATTATCAACTATGCTGGAGCTAATGAAGGATGATGTCCAATTTGTAAGATAATCATGTCTTTTAAACTACTTTTAATAACAAATTATTATTGAACTCAATGTGTTTTATGAAGCTGAAATTAGCTTTATGGTCATCATCACTCTATTAAGAGGTCATTTGACACTCATTCTCTCTAAAACTCTCACCATTTAAGGTCTCAGTTATCATGTTATTTAATATATGTGTTATCTATGTGCACATGTGCCAGTTCATCTTATTGCTAATAAGGTATCTAGGAAGTGCCTTTCTTTTTTTGTTCTACTGAATTTCCATTCTTCTCTTTTTGTTGTATTTAATATCTCCTTGATATGACCTTAAGTGAGGAATGATGTCGTTATCCTTGTAAGTTTGCCTGTGAAGGAAAAAAGAAACCACCAATCGAAGCAATATATTTTTGAATGTCATTAAATGCTCAATTTTAGGAAAAAAAAGAGCCATTAAATATTATTCGATCTTGAGAACTTCATATTTTTTTAATCCTTCAATTTTCCACTTTACAAAGGATATCTGATTTTGTTTGATTGTAAGAGAGTTAAATATTTCTATGGCATAATGTGTGAACTTTATTGGCGGTTTTTATCAAAAGTATGAAGTTATTATATTTCACTAGTATGGCGCCATTTATATTATGCTTGGATTAGGAGATACAGGTACAGGTAATGACCAATGGGTAAGGTGGGCTGAGTCCTCCTACACAGATAAATTTCATGGTTGGGTTGGATTTAATGAACCTTTTTTCCCCATCTTATAACTGCAGCGTAAAATGGAACTATTTTTGGTTGCATTATACATGTTAGAAGATAGAGAAAGAATGAATCAATCCTCATTCATTGAACAACATACATGTGTGACCGTTTAGGTCTACATATAGAAATGTACAAGTATACATATACGTCTATACATACATATACATGTATACATATATATGTACATCTAACACCCCCTTCCACCGCGTCAAACTCAAGGTGGATCGTGCGTCTTGAGTTTGGATAACATAAATAGATGCTGATTATGTGTCTGTGCTTTGGTGGAAAAAACCAGCCACCTGGACCTCTTTAGGAAGATAGTGAAGTAAGACAGTTTGAGCAAGTACATGACATCGGGTGAAGTGTGTATCCACACCAATGTGTTTGGTTAGCTCATGCTTGACCGGATTTGCAGTAATATGAAGGGCCCCAGTACTGTCACAGTAAATAGAAATAGGAGAGATGGTTGGTATACCAAAATCTTGTAGAATCGAACAGAGCCAAAGCACTTCTTCGACGGCAGAAGCCAACGCATGAGCCTCAGCCTCAGCACTAGACTTGGCAACAATGGGTTGTTTCTTGGTCTTCCAAACAACAAGAGAAGATCCAAGAAAGATATAGTAACCAGTGACAGAGACCTAATCATAAGGAGAACTGGCCTAGGTAGCATCAGAATAGGCCTACAGCTGAAGAGTGGGCTGGTGCGAGTAGAACAAACCACGAGATACAGTGCCATGAAGATATCATAGTACCCGAATAAGATGAGCATAATGAACAGAAGTGGATACCGCAATGAATTGACTGAGACTGTGAACTGCATAGGATATGTCAGGATGAGTAACGGTCAAGTAGACTAAACTGCCTACCATATGTCGATAGCGAGAAAGATCAAATAAGCGAATCCCATTAGAAGCACGAAACTACAAAAGTAACTCCATCAGTGTAGCTATAGTACGAGTATCAGTCAAACCAGAGCGAGCAAGTAGATTATGAGTATATCGCTACTGACAGAGATGGAAACCATCACGATGAGAAGTGATCTCGATACCCAAGAAATAATAAAGCAAACCTCGATCAGTCAAAGAAAGTCTCACACAACTTCTGCTTCACAAAGATAATGTGAGCAGAGTCATCGCTAGTAAAGATCATGTCATCCACATATAGAAGAAGATTGATCTGACCTCGAGGATAAGTACAAATAAAGACTGTTGGATTATGTATGCCGGGAGTGAAACAGCAACCTCAATAACTATGCTGAATTGCTCAAACCAGGCCCGTGGAGCCTGATTGAGCCTATAGAGAGCATAGCAAAGATGACAAACAGACCCCGAAGGCACCCGAAGACTGGGCGGAGGAGTCATGTAGACCTCTTCCTTCAAGTCTCCGTAAAGAAATGCGTTTTTCACATCAAGCTGATAAAGAACCCAACCACGAACAGCCGCAACAACAACCAAAGTGCGCACAGTATGCTTGTGGGCTACTAGGTAAAAGTCTCCTCATACTCGCGACCATACTCTTGCTAAAAGCCACGAGCAACCAAACACGCTTTATAGCGCTCAAGTGTCATGTCAGAATGAGTCTTCACCTAGTAGATCCAGCGACAGGTGATGGGAACAGCATAAGAAGGAAGGGGAACAAGATCCTATGTGTAAGTCTGAGTCAAGGCATCAAGCTCCTCTACAATGGCATTCCGCCACTAAGGTGACCGAACTGCTTCCCTATTGTTACCTAGCTCAACGATATCTGAAACGCTGGTGCTAGCAGAAAAGTAACAGACAAGGGGATGTAAAGTGGAGCGATTGCTTAAATAATAAGTGTAAGAGGGTACCTCAGGAGTTGGATCAATAGTAGGAAAGACATCAAAGCTGACTGCCCGAAATGGTGACTTTACGGGATCCTGATGATGGTATGTGAAATGAATAGGCGAGTGAGCAAGAGAAAGCGAGGAAGGAGGGGAAGATACTATAAGACAATCAATAGATATAGGAGGAGAGGAGTCAAGAGAGTAGTGAGAAAAAATCTCAGGAGGGTAAAATGATGGAGGAAAGGAAGTCACAGCGGGACCATTCTCAACCAAAGGAACAGGGAAAAGAAGGACAGAGAGACCGAGGGAAAGGGGGACTAAGTGGAAGAATGAGAAGCATAGAAAGGAGTAGACTCATCGAACATGACATCACATGAGATACGAATAAGACGAGTGACAGGATCATAACAACGATAACTTTTATGATGAAGGCTGTATCCCAGAAAAACACAAGAAACAGACTTGGTTGTTAGCTTTATTCTCTCCCTAGGTGAGAGCAAAACAAAGCAGTGACAACTAAAAACAAGAAGATGATTATATCGAAGAGGTGTCATATGGAGACACTCACCTGGGCTATGACCATTAAGGTGAGAGTAGGGTTGAAGGTTAATGAGATAAACAATAGTGCTAACAGATTCAACCCAGAAATGAGGGGGAAGAAAAGAGCCTAGAAGAAAAGCATGAATCATTTCTAATATGTGATAATGCTTGCGTTTAGTGACCTTGTTCTGAGGATGAGCCCAAGGACAAGATAACTGAGGCAAGGTGCCTTCAGAAAATAAAAATGCATGAAAGGAATGAGATGTACTCACCGCCAGAGTCAGACCAAAAGGTCTTGATAGCGGCAGAGAACTGGGTATGGATCATAGCGAAAAAAAGTGATAGATAGACAATAATTGGCTACGTTGAGGGATAAGATAAAGCCAGATAAATCAAGTGTAGTCATCTATAAAAAGAACATAATTGCGATGACCAGCTTTAGAGACAAAGGAAGCAGGACCCCTAACATCAAAGTGAATAAGTTCAAAAGGAGCAGAAGTCTGAGACACACTCAAAGGATAAGGATATTGGAGTTGCTTACCCAACTTGTAGCCAAAACATTCGACATCAGAAGGAGGTGAGAAAGCTCCTAAAACACCATGACGAACAAGGAACGACATACAAGAAGGATATAAGTGGCCAAGATGATGATGCCACTTGATGAGAGTGAACGGTAGTATAACAGTGATGAACATGTACAAGTAAAGATAGAAGACGAAGGGAATCCAACGCATAAACTCCATTATGATGATGATCAATTTCAATCACCGTCCCACTGCTATCTTGCACATGACACGAGGTACGGTCAAAGATAACCTGACAGTCATAATTTGTGTGCCTCAACCGTGCAAACATGGGTGACATGAAATGGTGAATAGGAATGGTGAAGATAAGTGGCATCAGGGGTCATGTGGAGAGAAGCACCAGAGTTAAGAAGCCAGAGAGGACAGAAACTACCTAAAGAGGATGGAGCAACCTAAGTAGAACTTGCATGTCTAGTGGAGGAGGTGGAGTCCGCTAGATAGGACAGCTGAAACTGTCTGAACATGGCTAAAACCTACTGATCTGCAAGAGACATTAGAGCAGGAGAAGCATGTAAAAAGTGTGCTTGGGTAGAGTGAGGCGTTGGAAGAAAAGGTGAAGCTGGTGAAGAAGCACTAGGTGGAGTGAGAGTATGGTCCCCCCGCGAAGGAAACCCCGAGGTGGGTTCCGTCAGCATGAACAAAGGTGGATCCATAAATATTCATTTTATTGTCTTGTTTTTTTTAATATGTTGTGGGCCCCACTATATGGGCTGGTTTTAAAAAAGAAGAAAAGAGAAAAAATTGCAATGTAAGATGGGCCCTAGGATCATGTTTTGTAATGGTTGGCAAGATTCTTCATGTTGGATGCTTGTACGTGGACCCTAGTATTTTGGCCGTTTGTCTTTGTAAGGAGAATGCAAATCTATTTTGGTTGTTTGTTTTGGTAAAGAGAATTCAAATCTCTTTGCGAGTCCAAAAACAAAAGGAATAGCCGGCCGTGAGCACGTGCGGGCGAGCTGGGCGGCTCACAGATTTGAAGGTTTAACTCAAGGGCAATAGCTGGTGCAAGGTTGATGAGGGTGGTGATGATGTGGTGGCACCAGTGGTGGCACGAATGGTGGTGATCGGTGATGAAGAAAAGTTGGTCAGTGAGGAAGAGGAAGGTGGCCCAAGAAATGCCCAGGAAAGATGGCCGGAAGAGAAGATGGCCGGGGAGATGGCCGGAAGAAGCAACCTAGCTTGTCTGATACCATGTTAGAAGATAGAGAAAGAATGGACCAATCCTCATTCATTGAACAACATACATGTGTGCCCCTTTGGGTCTACATATAAAAATGGACAAGTATAAATATAAGTCTATATATAAATATACATGTATGCATACATATGTACATCTAACAATACATATATATATATATATATATATATTTTCTATGACAAGTAAAGATTATTGAACTTTTAAGATCAACAGGTGTGACATTTTGTTAATGCCCTCGAGATTTGAACCATGTGGTTTAAATCAACTATATGCTATGAGATATGGAAGTGTTCCAGTTGTTCATTGCACTGACGGCCTTAGAGTAAGATTTTTAGTCACATGAACTTCTCCCCACAATAAATGAAATCTTTAATTTGTCATCTTGAGGATGCTTTTGAATTTGATTTTCATTTGTTATCATTGATAACAAGATACTGTTGAAACTTTTGATCCCTTTGCTGATGCAGATGGACGTGGTACTAAGTAACTTTTATTCGCTATTTTTGCATGCTTGTCTGCACAAGTTAGATAATTTAAGCTTTATGTTTTAGTGAAAAATTGGATTTGTTATGTTTTTGTTGAGTATACATATTTTTTATATACTTTAATGAGAATTATATATTAATTGCTAGATTAAAGTTCACTGATAATGGCTAATTGAAAATTCTGACAAGTGGGTGTTTTCACCACTTTCCAAGGAGAGTGTGTTGGTGGTAAGCTTATAAACATATCCCGTTAATTTTTTTTTTACAATTTATTGACTTTCATTATGCAACTAAATGTTGGCTTTTTCCAGTTAGTTGATATTCAAATCATTGTTGTTGGACCAAATTTTTGCTACAATTTCCTATAGTCATGACTTGGTGAATAAGTGAAAAATTCATGAATAATTCATGAAAAGAAATTGAATTGAATAACTAGCTATAGGATCTAGTTTGTCACTTGCAGAGTTCTGGCAAAAGTTGTTTCTATAAACCGTTATAGGTTCTTTATTACAAAATTTCATAAGCATTGTGGATAGCTATAAAAACATAGAGAGGATTTAAGTCTGCATAGCAAGGACTGATGAAGCAAGGAATGTTGAAAGATTTTTCATTGGGCAGTGCTGCCACAAAGTACAAACAGATCATGTAGTGGGCCTTGATGGATCCACCATACATCAGATGAGATGTTCCTCTCTAATCTCCCGCATTGAGCTTGGTCACTCCTCAATCTCTCTCATTTCTGTCTATATATCTATTAATTTCATTTTTCAACTGATAGATCTTTCCTCCATTGGCCACTAGAAGTTAATAGGTTCTATTGACACATTGTTTTCTATTGTTTTCTTTCTTCTTACTGTATGAGTAAATGGCACACAAGGCATTTAGATTGAACTAAGCAAGACGATTTCCAACTTCTCATCTAGTGTCTTAGTTGATCGAAGAATTGACAAAATATCCAAACATAGATGTTAGATTAGATACATAAATTATTTTTCATGTTTTTGTGATAAGTATTTTCTCTTAGAATCATTGCTGCACATAAATGTTAGATTATATTCATATGGCGATTATTTGGAGAAGGATGAAATGGTTGGGATGCTGTAGTAATGAGCAAAGATTTTTTACTGAAATATTGTGTGAAATCTGGTGTTTAGGTAAAGATTAAATTTGACTAATGCTTTCATATAGGAAATGTGAGTCAACAAATTTTCTATTTGATGTTTATTGAATGTTCACCAATCGAATCACAAGATGTTAAATATCAATAGTTAATATCAATTACAAGTACCAAATAGCCTTCCCCGGCCCACCGCCACGTGGCCCAATCAACGGTCGCCATTTGAATTATGGAACCATATCTGTCCAACCTGTCCCATCCCTGGATCCACATGACAAGATTGTCCCTGTGGAGCATCACCGTCAATATGGAACCATCTAGAACCACTATCGCCTTCCCTCGGATCGGTGACCTTGTGGCACATCACCATCCATGTGGCTTTATTTGGAACCACCGTCTTTCCCCTCAGATTGGTGACCAGTGGTGCCATTTGAACTAAGGTAACCTATAAAACCTAGAAAAGAGGACTAAAAAGTAAAAGAGGATGTACCCACCATTAAAAAATAATAAACATGTATTATTGCGGTAAAAAAATTCAAGGCCTATCTCCGTAGGTGTGAGTATCGAGCATGCGTAACCGAGCAAGTGCACCATCCCTCTTTGTGTCTATTCATATAAAAAAAAAGTATACAATAAAACATAACAGGCTATAGCTTCCGAAAGACATTTAAGTATAGATAGCTTCTGACGTACATGAAAACAAAAATAGCTTCCAATGTATAATATACAACAACCAGCGATGAACAATATACATCAACTTCTTATAATTAACTCTAAATTCATTATAACTACACAAAGAAACATATCTGAAGCAAAAGTAGAAGAAAGAATAAAAAATGTGATAATGAATATAAGAAGATTAATAAATATTGTATCAAATATTAAAATCTTGGTATACAATGATAACATGTTCTTGAATTCTACTAACAAAATACAAGACAACGTGAATTACATTGTTAACTAAAATTACACCAAGATTATTCAAGAAATACAATACATGAGTTTGACATACATTAATTAAGTCATATTCCTTTGGAGGCAAGGTAGAAAATAACTTGAAATTGAACCAGCATATGTGAATCTATAACGCCTTCCGCAAATTGCAGTTGAACCGTATTTAGATAACGATAATGTCATATTGCTTACCAAAGGGCCTTTCATGATGTTCTTCTAATTTGAAATATCGATAATTATTTATTTGCCAAACATAAATTCTGGTGCGAGAATCCATGATCCACGTAGTCGACATAGCCGTAAACCAGAAGAGAGTAATCAAGATCACACAACCTGGCCCCTCTGGAGTCTATAGAGTTAAGAAAAAATGAACACAACCTCTCATTCTGATGGGTCCACTCCCTTAGAGAACGATTGTCACATTTCTCGAGAAACTCATAATAGCTAGACTCAGGGCCTAGATTGCATAAAACAATAGCAGGAATACCATCCTTGATCTGAATAGGTTTACCATACTTACAGTTGGATTGTTAGTCTCTCTGTACACCAATTAATTTCTTCAAATGCTTTAATTTGAGATAGTGTGGTGTGACATCATCAATGGAATTATACATGACATCATTGCGGAACGTGTTGGAGTTGAAATCCATGTGGCCACAAATATAGTTATGCGGGCCCAAAGACCGAGCCCATGCTATTTTCCCTATTCTGCTTGGACCTTCCAAGATTAGACTTATCGGCCGATCAATATCATCTCTTAGAATATATATATATATATATATATATATATATATATATATATATATATTATTTCCCATTAGTCGTGCAGCGCTATTGACAATAAAATTATCGGCTAACCATTAGCTAATAACATTGTCAACCGTGAAAGACGATAACTCCCATTTGGATTTGAATACAGACACCGGACATGTAAATATAAGCTCAGCATTAGCCTTGAGATTATGATATTGAAGATAAAATGATTTAGGATCCTTCTCTTTTATTATCTGTAATGACTCATCTGCGGAACTAGCATTTAACGCCTCAGTATAAACCTCTGATAAATTAAGTGAACCACCTCTGGAAGATCTGCCATCTATCTGAAACTAACCCCAGTCAGTATAATCACCTTCCTTTTCAACATACGCCTTAACGTCAGAGCAAGACCTCATAGTCTGAATGTTAGGATGAAAGTTTCGAGAGGAAGATAGATATTGCAAGTCGAACAACCTCTGATTTTTTTTATCTGTGCCTTGCTCTTCAATTGTATCAGTACGTGTAGATGTGGTTGACCATCTTCATGTAGTTCCCTCGCAACTCTGATGAACTTCTTATTACTTAGCAAGGGAATGGCTAAGAGCTGTGACAATGCCTCATCCTTGGACAGAGAACACTGAGGATAGGTCAAGAAAAAAATTCTTAGCACTGAATTTAAAGCGTAGTTCAGTCTTAGAACTATGATAATGTCTGGTAACATAGGCTTCTTAATTAGGATAGAGTACCTCGAGCGTCATTCGGTCTTAATTATTGCGTCTGCTTTGTACATAGAGTAGCCCAGGAATACCCGTGTAAATTCAAGGAGATTCTCTGATTCTAGCTATGGTCTTCTATCCTGCATGATGAAAAGTCCTATTACTCTTTGCATAATCATCATTGGTTTAAAGTCTTCGCTCATCATTTCCAGTTCTGGCAGATTTGGAACTTTAACTGAACATGTTAAATATCATGACTTTAAGGGGCTGTTTGGTTCGGGGTAATGACATATTACTACGTAACGAGATTACCATGGTAATATTAGTGAGAATGTAATATGATTGGGAATATTGCGGTAATTTAATATAACCATGTTTGGTTGGGAACTCTTATTATCGGGAATAATTTATTACCGTGTTTGGTTGTCATGGTAATCAATTTGTTAAAATATAAAAAGTTATAAGATTACCATGGTAATCCAAGATAGACACCAAATTTGGTGGTAATAAGATTACCACTTTCTTGGTAATATTTATAAGTTGGTAATGTGATATTACCATCCATATTATCACCGGTGCAGTGCCAAACGTGGTAATATTTTCAGATTACCATGTGTTACGTGGTAATCTTTCTACATTACCGCGAACCAAACGACCCCTAAAAGTATATAGGTTTTATCTCGGTCATTGTCTCTTATTCCAACGGAGGGAAGTGTTATATACGTTGAGGCCATCGTATTTGTTTCTATAATATTTGAGCCATATTTGGTTTCTTCGCTGACGTATTTTGTTTTTCTCTTCGGTTTTTGCAACTTCCAGCAGATGTTTCTTTTACTCCAGCCGTCATCTGGTGCTTGGTAGTGGATGGGCTATTTATATTGATACGTACGTCGATTATAGTTGGTACCATACTTATTGTCGTAGTTTTTGTAACAGTTCCTATAATATATATTGTTGGTTGTATATACCATTGTACCTACATCTTTGACTGGGTTCCATGTTTTATAATTCTAATTTATATACTATTGTTGTGTGCCTCTTGGAAGCTATCTGTTGTTTTTGTTTTTTAGGTTGGAGTGCTATTACTGGTCACTGATCTAGGAGAGTGGGACAGTGGGTACAGATTATGCCATGTGGATGGTGATGCGTACGAGACATATATTTGGTTATGTGGATCCAGGGAGGGGACTGGGAGAGACAGAGATGAGTCCACGGCACACCATTCCACAAAGGGCCACTCTACCGAGGGCGGGAACTTTAATTCAAATGGATGTCACTGATTAGACCATGTGGCAGTGGGCACGGGTGCGGCCATTCCATAATATTTACTTAGATGGCTGCCATTTCTAAAGAGTATATATTGATACTAATATGCTTTGATAAGGGTAATCTTAGAGGAGCTCCCTTGGGTAACATCCTCGTTTCTTTCCCTCTAGCTCCTTCGCCTAGAAGTTACATAGGCTTATTCATTCAAAATGTTTATGTTTATGCACACCTCTGCTTCTTATTCCCGCTATCGATATGGATAATCAATTATAGTCAGTTACCGGACATTGTCATAGTTCCAAGCATGCGGTTGATTCCAATATCAGAGCAACATCACATTTCACAAAGTTTAAGGGTTTATTAAAGCTAACAGCTGTAAGGAAATCAAATACTATCATTTATCGCCGATCATCCGTCAAGATTCATTTCCACGTGTTTCGGTATGGACGACGTTGACTTTAAACATGTTGCAAAGGCCCCTATTTCCAAAGCTGTTTGCCGAAGTTCATCCAATCTTCAAACTTATGATCGTTTATTGCTATTACCCGGTGAATCTTACCATTGTGGTGATCACCGTTCTCAAACTCACGGTTTACAAAGTATTTTTTTAAGGAAATATCCAACATCATTAACAAGGGTTTATAAAAAACTTAACTCTCCAAATTATGACTTTTTTTTTGTAATTTCAAACATATATGATCAATCATAATTATTTCTATTCAATTTTTATTGTAGTATAAGTTGTTAAATAAGAATCAGCCATGTTATTTGGATTTAATTTAATGTAAAAGCTTCAGGTTGATAAGATGAGAAATCTCAAAAAGACCTAATGATATTGTATCATATAAGATAAACATACTGATGCAAGCCTTTACTATATGAATTATTATCATAGCTAATAGTAAATGATAAATCAAAATTGTGTTTTTTTTTTTAGATAAAAATGGTATATTAAAAGTAATCATTTTGAAAATCAGTTTGAGAATAAAAAAATTAACAAGATCAAATTTTAATTTAATTTTAATTTAATTTTGTCTTAAGTTTTAATTAAAAAAATGAAATACTTTTTCTTGTTATATTTGTGATTTATTTTATAAATAAAATTTTGACATGTATCACCGCCAGTGGAGGTCAAGAGTTTGCCTATCTTGTAATGCGTGATTTCTAACAATAAAAGAGTGTATGGGGTGGTTTGTCCATACTACCATATATATATATAATTACAAATTTGATGTTTATCCAAATGAATACATACAAAACAAAGATAATATCCACAAATCAATAAATTAAATTTAATTTGAGTTTTCTTGTTGGTATATGGGTTGTAGTCTTTGGTTTCTGCACTCCAGCTTGGATGAATCCAAAAAGTTCTTTGATAAAGGTTTTTTTTAAGATGATAAACTACACATCTCTCTCTCTCTCTCTCTCTCTCTCTCTCTCTTGTTTGGTAGGCACTTTCTTCAATGACCATTATTATCAACATTTCAGCCCCAACATTCTATAAATGGTTATCTTTCCTTTTCAAGTAATCATTTCTTATTTTCTTTTTAATTTTTTTCATCGATCATTCTCAACGATTCCTATTTCATCAATGTTTATTTATTTATTTGTGTTTAGGGAAGAATGGATAAGCTGTTGTGGTATAGGCATGTCAAGAATACTCAATCTATGATTTTGAAGAGATGTATTACACTAATTATCTATTAAAATGGGGGGTGTCATTATATTTATTATCAGAATTACAAAAATGTCACGTCTACTCTAAATGACGAATAAATTTAGTGAGATCCTGTTCCAAAAGAAATTTGACAAATGAATCTCGACTGTTTCTTTTTCTCTCCTTGATCACTATCTCGACCTACATTGAATTAGCTGTGATCATATTAATTATATATTAGTGAATCCTCCTGATCATTACCCTGCACCATCTCTGAATCTAGAGTATATTACTATAGCATAAATTTTAAACTTTCTATATAGCTATCATAAGAAAATCACAATTTATATTAAAATGTTTCAACATACTCCGTATCTTTCTGGTAATTTAATCAATTATCATGAGATTTATATAATGCTATATACACAGTTAGTTACATGTAATATATATTTAGACTTATAAGATCCAATTCAAAAGTACATTCTCAATTAATTTTATAAGATAACTCTCTTCTGAAAACTTAAAAAGCATTAAAACTATTCGATAATAGTTGCTTTACTAATATATCTTATGAATATCGAAATAACAGTAATAGATT